>NW_028297440.1:521266-572904 GCF_049724085.1 Artemia sp. Qi Xiang Cuo
TAGATGCCTTTATTCTCCCTTTATAGGGGAAATAAACTCTGGCCCTAAGGTAATTAAACTTTGGTAGCGTGCCTTAGGCTATGACCGAAATAATGAGGTGTACCGACTGGGTATGTTCGAAGGCTAACGGTAGATCGTAGAGAGGTTGTCTAAAATACAATACTTTTATTCATTTAACATATAATATAATCGGATATATCCTGTCTACTGGGACTGGCTGTCCCAAGTAGACTACAAGTCTCAAAAACAACAATAATATATAAAAAAGATACAGACATTTACAATGATCCGACAAAATCCAAGGTATTTCTAATGAGAAAATAAACGGGCAGAGGTTCACCCAACAAGTCAAAAGGTCTCCTCCAGTCTCAAATTTGGGGTATTTATATATGAAAAACCTAACCACGTCCTTCCAGTACATTGACGCATTTATTCAGGAAATTGGTTATTGAGCAAGTTTCCTCCAAGCCCATACATTCCATGATTTGTATCCTTGTCGTAAAAACTGGTATTTTGAAACTTTGTTTTTGCGTCTTAATATATTTTTACTCAATTAATAATTAACTAAATTAGAAAGCTTTACCACAATTGGTTGTATAAACAGATTCTTTTTAATCTGTTTATTCTAATTGCTAAATTAATTTACGACTTTTCGATTCAAATTACTGCTTCAACAAACTAAATAACTTGCTTCAAAAACTACTCATGTTCATTTTAGAAGTTTTATTTAGGTATCAGCTTTCTGTTTTTTTATGTGTGAATAGAATCGAGCAAAAAAGTTAAGCTTTCTTTTAAAATTAAACACAAAGTTACCAATGTGATTATTCTAATATTTTTTTTCTTTCCTCTAATCTTTAGAATAACTGTGATTTTTACTTTTGTTGTTGACGTTTTCACAAATAAAAACCACACTGCTCAAAATCCTAATGCCTTTCAGTAAAGCACAAATGACACTCAGGCCTTTAAAGAAGGTTTTAGAGAATGCCTTCATTAGCATTGTGATTACATTTTGTTATTATGCTGTCAATGATGTTAGCGTCGCTGATGTTAGTTTCAGTAAAGCGCAAATGACACTCTAGCCTTTGGGGGTTCTAGGGGGGTAGTATCCTTACTCTTATTTGAGGTAATTTCTCTTCTTATTTCGTTTTAATTTCTAGTCGTTTCAAGATTCGTCTATTTATCCAAAACAGCTTCTATTATCTTTATGCAAAAGGTAATGTTTTGACGTCTGTTCGTGTTTAAGTAATTCACTCGTAATAATTCCTGTTCACTTTAAATTTGAACCTATATGGGACATTATTTCTTCTCGGTGGTACTAGGCTGATTCCCTACAATGGACCCCCCCCTATATGCAAAATTCAGAAGCCACAGGGAAAGTATGGCAAATAAATCTAGTAATTTGCGTCGCTATGTTAGTGATGTTAGTGATGTTAGCGTCGCTGATGTTAGTTTCAGTAAAGCGCAAATGACACTCTAGCCTTTGCGGGTTCTAGTGGGGTAGTATCCTTACTCTTATTTGAGGTAATTTCTCTTCTTATTTCGTTTTAATTTCTCGTTTCAAGATTCGTCTATTTATCCATAACAGTTTCTATTATCTTTATGCGAAAAGTAATGTTTTGACGTCTGTTAAAAAGTGGTATTTTGAAAATTTGTTTTTGCGTCTTAATATATTTTTACTCAATTAATAATTAACTAAATTAGAAAGCTTTACCACAATTGGTTGTATAAACAGATTCTTTTTAATCTGTTTATTCTAATTGCTAAATTAATTTACGACTTTTCGATTCAAATTACTGCTTCAACAAACTAAATAACTTGCTTCAAAAACTACTCATGTTCATTTTAGAAGTTTTATTTAGGTATCAGCTTTCTGTTTTTTTATGTGTGAATAGAATCGAGCAAAAAAGTTAAGCTTTCTTTTAAAATTAAACACAAAGTTACAAATGTGATTATTCTAATATTTTGTTTTCTTTTCTCTAATCTTTAGAATAACTGTGATTTTTACTTTTGTTGTTGACGTTTTCACAAATAAAAACCACACTGCTCAAGATCTTAATGCCTTTCAGTAAAGCACAAATGACACTCAGGCCTTTAAAGAAGATTTCAGAGAATGCCTTCATTAGCATTGTGATTACATTTTGTTATTATGCTGTCAATGATGTTAGCGTCGCTGATGTTAGTTTCAGTAAAGCGCAAATGACACTCTAGCCTTTGGGGGTTCTAGGGGGTAGTATCCTTACTCTTATTTGAGGTAATTTCTCTTCTTATTCGTTTTAATTTCTCGTTTCAAGATTCGTCTATTTATCCATAACAGCTTATATTATCTTTATGCGAAAGGTAATGTTTTGACGTCTGTTCGTGTTTCTGTAATTCACTCGTATTAATTCCTGTCCACTTTAAATTTGAACCTATATGGGGCATTATTTCTTCTCGGTGGTACTAGGCTGATTCCCTACAATGGACCCCCCCCTATATGCAAAATTCATAAGCCACAGGGAAAGTTTGGCAAATAAATCTAGTAAAGAAAAGAAGGAATTTTGGAAAGTTCTACCAATATTCAAAAATAGAGGCAGAATATGTTGGGTAGAATGTCTATCATTTTTTTTCTTGTTTCTGAGAGTTGAGTATTCAAAGCAGGGAAAGATAAAGTTTAAAATTTGGGAAGTGAGGGTGATATCAACCACGAGGGACAATCTATTAGACATTTCGAAGTTTTTGAACAAAACAGATATCTAAAAATTTCATTCGATATCATAGGTGCTAGATGAAGTCCAGATAGCAAAAAAGGAACGGAGAAGGAAGCTGGTTGCTCCGATACTGCTTTTGGCCTTTAAAAAGGACAAAATAACTTTAAATTTTCAATCCAATGACCTCCTCTTCAGTTTCTAAAATAGCCCCTTCCATTTCAAGTTGCCGGGGAAAAGTTTTTGGCACTTTTCTGGCCTTTTTTGGGCTGCATTTTGAGGGGAAGCTCTTTTTTTCAACGGGATATCCTCGGCATACAGTTTCATATAAATTTCAAGCCAATTCTGGCTCTTTTTTTGGCGTCCTTTGTTAGAGGAGGGACCAATTTCAAAGGGACCTATTCTTTGTAAATTTGTCCCCTTGGTCCAGGAACTTACGGCTCTAAGTACCAAACTGACCAGGGTTTTGTTGCTCATTTTTGGACCCCTCACCCTTCCCACAGCAAAACGATGATGATCTTCTTGACCAAAAAAAATAATCATTGTAAGTTTCACGCCACTGGAGTCCCAAGATCAAACATACCCCCCTCCATTTCTACTATAAAATATATCTACAAAGAAATGACAGTTCGCATAATTCACGCCACTAATCCTAGGGACTCTGAGGGGTACATTATCCTTGGACGTAAATTTTTCGAAATTTTTAACTATTCTGAACAAAATGGGTAACTAAAATATTGATATGATATCCTAAGGGGTTGCAAAAGGACTAGATATGGAAAAAGGTTGCATGACAGGGACTGGTTGTTCTTCAATTTTTTTTTACTTTTAAAAAAGGCAGTTGAACTCTCAATTTCTAATCAATTCAGTAGTCTCCAATGTTTCTATGAGCACAAGGGGGGGGGGTATTTACCTTTCGTATGAATGCAAACTTAGGAGAAAAATCGTCCAAAGTTTCTATACAGAATAAATCCTGCTCGTTTTGGGGTTTAATGTTAATTTATAATAAGAGCGAAGGACTAGAAATATTATCAGAAATCAAGAGGGATTATATATAAATTTCTACCCTCCCCATCTTACCTAGGACTAATTCTACATCCCCCTCCCCTCCTAAAAAATGATCAACCACCCATCCCTAATAATAGATTAAGCAAACTAGTTTTGTTAAATGAAGCTTTAAAATAAATGTCAGAAATATTTTTCCTGCATAAAAAATAAGAGGTAACAACCTTCAGAACCCTTATTCGGGCTTAGTTTAAATGATGGGAGATGAGTTTTATTGTGCATTGAAATAGGCTCTTTTAAGCATCGAGCATCCCGCGTTTACACAATAACCCAGCACCTCTCCTCAAGGTTGCCACCAAGGTTACGTTCGTACCATTTTTGGTACGTTGTAAATAAAACGGTACGTTTTACGATACGGTCCTAAAAACGTTATATTTTTGTTATGTTTTTGAATTTATGTTACAATTATGTTACGTTTTTGAATAATGAGTAAGTTTCACATTTTCTGAGTAATTTATTATTTTTTTCCCCGTAAAAAATCTGTTGTTCCCATTTTAATTATACTGACATGAGTATCGATATTCTTTCACATCACGGTCATTTAATCTTATCATACAATCAATCACTTATTAGATTGAGATAATACCCATTTTGCTAACTCGCTTAGTAAGTTAAGATAACATTCTCTCTCATGACATGAGCATAAGAGTAGCATTTGTTTAGTGACAGTAGTCAGTTAGTCACCTCATCAACTTTTAATTTCATCATTGAGTTTGAATCTTGTTTCGTCAACAGTCATACTGCAATTATCTGGAGAAGGAGCTAGCTGGAAGGAAAATGTATAATAAAAACAGGAAAATAATAATAAAAGCTAATTCTTTTTAAATAAGTGATTATGAGATGATAAGGTACTTGTAAATTAACTGGTACACACGCGAGAAATTAAGTTCGGTTAATGCTAATGAAATAAAACAAAGAATGATGAAAATATGATAGTTTAGAAACAAATTGGGCTATATCTTGCACATTAGGGGGTGGGGGGAGTGGTAAAGAATAGTATGTATTAAACACGTAACCTAACCTAGATACATCCCCCCCTAAACCCCAAAGAACAATAGTTTAAATATTGTGGACGCAATGACAAACCACGCTTTACGATCCAATTCTCTATTGACTGATACCCGTTTGACTAGTTTCCTTTAGCATCTATCTTGCGTGTGTACCAGCTAACTCAAAAGTACCGATGATGAATTTCCTATAGAATTTCGGTGTTCAATAAAGCTTTCAATAAATTGTTGGTGAGTCCTATATGTCCTATATTCAACTAATTGTTGGTGCCATATGTGCCTGGTTTGGGTGAGAAACTTTCACGGGTTTTGCATAAATTTGGTATTGATACATGTTTCCAATCTTTGAGGCCAATGGGTAGTTTATTTAGTTCTGGTAAGGATTTAACCCGGGGAAATTTAGTAAGTGGGGTGTATAAAATTTCGTGTTCTTGTGGGAAGTTCTATATTGTTAGGACTCACCAACAATTTATTAAAAGGTTTATTGAACACCGAAATTCCATAGAAAAAACCCTACAATTAAGCAAGCCTCCAGAAACTTTTGTTTTAGCTTTAGCAGAACATATTTGGTTTCAACCAGATCACTTTGTAAAATTTGATGAGGCCTTAGCTATTTCAAATGATAAGGGGTATACACAGTGGGCGAGAGAAGCCATTGAAATTAAAAAAACATATGTTTGCTAACCTGTCAATATATGGGGACACAGGTAGTTTAAATATTGATCCAATTTATGATAATCTTCTAAAGAGTGAATCGACAGTCAATAAGGGAATTAAGATTATAAATAATCACCAGGGGACTGTTTACCTGCTAGACCAAAACGAATTGCTTCAATAATAGCCAATAAAAGGATTATTTCGCAACAGAATAGTTACAGTAATTTCTATTTTTTTTATTTTTCCGCAGTTGCTCGGGTGTTCTCACTGAAGTAACTCCATATTAGCATCTTTTCCCTACGTGGATCGGTTTGCACCAATTGTATATTTTTTGTTTTGGTGGCGGTTTTAATTGATTTTTTAGTTTTAACTTTTTTTTTTTTTATCTTGTTCTTCTTCTGTCTTTCGTGCTGAAGAAACCTTGTTTTTGATTCATGCAAAAAATACGCGTTGTTTTGCATTTGTATTTTCTTTTCTCTCCACTGGCCAAAGTCTCGTTTGTTGTTTTTTTCATTGAGATTTTTCTCTTTGTTGGTTTTTGTCATGGCTGGCCAGTTCGGCTTAAGATCGTTCATTCACTTTTTTGACTTTATACCGCCCTCCCCATCTGAGGTCCCATATATAACTGTATAAATACATTTCATCGTTGTGTTGAATCTTGTGATGACATTCTTTCTTGTTATATTCTTTCGTGTTCTTTCATAATGTAAAGTAAAAATTTTATTGGTTGATTTTTTTTAAATATATTCCTAGGGCTATATCCCGGCCCATCAGGAGGGTGGGTGTATTTATCGAAAAGGGGCCATGATATTTGGAAATAGTGTAAAATAAATAATTTAAACGAAATGCTCGTGGGTTTAGCATGTTTTCTTCAGAAAAGGACAATCACTTATCATTTGGCTTTAGAAAAAGACAACTAGACCAATGCCTATTTTTATGATGAAGATAAGTAGTCTAGTATATATATAGGGTAGGCTTACAGTTTACTTAAAAACTGATTCATAGGGACCATGCAGACTGGACTGGAGCCACAACCCACAGGAAATGTAAGTTGCTTCGAATTTCTAGGCATTTCTTTATTAAATTATATGTTCAATTTTTTTTAATTAAATCATTTCCAGTTCGTTTTTATTAACTCAATTATCTTTTTGTTCCATCTTCCATCTATCTCTTTGTCACACAATTGTTTTTAAATTTTTGAACAATTTTTCAACCACTTCCGAATGTTCTGTTACTTCCCACCCTTATCAGTATAGAACAAAGGTAAGAGCACTTCCCGAGGCTTGGTTAACTTCCCGAGGTTGTAATCTTGGGTAAGACATTATGTATTTTTTTAATTGGAAAATTAAAATATCGAAAATATTTTTTCCAGAATCTAAATATATATTAGTGAAAATTCGGGGCAAAAAATCAATTCGTTTTTGCGTAATCTGATCTTTTTTATTTGTTTTCCTCAACTCTTCGACTTTTTCTGTTTATGCATTTAAAACCTAGGTAAATTTGGTGTTTATGTTATGTAAATAATGATTTCTTTGTCCCTCTTGTTCAATTATATTCATAAATTCTTGAGAAAGAAAAAAAAATAATTCTCTACTTTTTAGTTCATTTTGAAAATCAGTTTTATTTTTTTTTATTGTTTGACCTCCTCCCCTAAAAATTCTTTTTGCGTGCCTGGACTTGTGTTAACCATCAAAACAGCTTTAGGATAACATTCTTAGAGTTAATTTGTGTGAACTCTTCTTTTATTTCTTGCTTTCTTTTGGTTGAGAGTTACGATTCAAATTACAAACGGGAAAAGGCAAATGTAAAATAACTGCTGTTTTGTATGAAAACAGAAGACAACAATTGAAATATTTTTTGTTCGATAAAATAAAAACAAAACAAAAACTCTCTAACTCGGAATTGCTCAAATCTTCATATTGGAGCGATGCAAATTTGAAGCTTGAGGAGGTGAGACTGTAGCGATAAAAATTTTCATGGGACTGGGCTTAATTATGGTCATAAATGTTGACCGCGTCAAATCTAATATCGTACATAAGAGCTGCGAGCTTACACCTTATAAGTTCTCCGATAGCGCCGCTTATAGCGCTAAAGATTGTGCCATCAAGGCCTGTGCCACAGCAATGGGGAGTGAAGTAAATTTATGACCGCGCCACCCTCAATTATTGAGAGAAAATAAAATGTGTATCCATATAAAGGTAACCTCTTTTCCTCGAGCTATCTGGAGATCAGATTCCCTGGGAACGTACCTTGGAGATCTGCGAACTAATTACCTGTCGTTAGACTACATACAGACATAAAATGAAATAGACACAGGTAAAAAGCAATAGATTTATTGAGACTTAAATATTTAGGTGAACAGCAGTGGGTCACTTCAAATGGCAACAACGGTGACTGAGATAACAACAATGATAGAATTGCAAAGCTTGAACGCCGAAATAATTCTGTCTATAATAATAATGAGAGCACAAAAAACACTTTGCTTCACTATATATCTTAAGTCCTGATCATTTGCCGTGGGACCTACCCCACGATTGGCCTAAGTCCTCAGGCGGGCCAAACCCTCTGTCCAATAATCTCTCTTAATTATTTCTGATGATTCAAACGTTCACACGGCTCTTATATTTTAAGCTTCCTTAGAAATATTGTGTGTAGTATCTTTTTTATTGCCCACTATCTTAGCAAAATCCAAAGCTGAAAAGCGCCGTTCTTTGTCTGAGGCTAACTGCAATTTTTCTCTTTGCTGATTAAGGATTTTTCTTTCTTTTTGCGATTAGATTTAAACTTAATTAGAGCAAGTCGGAATTATCTTTAGAAAGAATGAGCTTTATTTTTGTATTTTAAATATATTGTATGTTACTCACGGTACATATTACTCTTCGCGTTACTTAATGACGTCCCGTCATTAGTACTTGCTTGCCTTTGGGCTTTTCAAAATGTTCGCAATTTATTAACTATTTATTGTACATAATTATTTCATATTTATGCTTTGGTTTAATCAAGAGTGCTAGAAGTTCTCTCTATTACCTTTCTTTTTTTATATTCTATATCAGTATATATATTTCATCTACAGGACTAGGATTATTCATGGTTCTAGCCTAGCTACTATACTAAAGATTTTTTTTTCTTCTACATCTAACACTGATTGCTTTTACATTTCCAACAAGGTTGGGGCTATTCTACCTTTACCTAAGATTTTTTTTTGAATTCACTTTTTACAAAGCTTTTTTTTATGATTTTTCTGTCTATATGGCACACTACTTTCTATCTACGCTACATTAAATGAATAGCTCGACAACGCTTCACATAACTCTATCTGGAGATCTAACACTACATACAAAGACGATTTAAAACACACAATATTGGGTTTACCATGTTCACTGGTAACATTAAAACACTTTCACTGGGGATGTTTGCTACGCAACGTTAATGATAGGATATTGGGATTTTTGAGTTATCAAAGTTATTAAGGAGTAACATATGAAAATTCACATCTATTTCATCACCATTCGAGTCTTTAGCGTACTCAATCCTTCTGCTGTAAATTATTGTCCTTCACTCCTTTTGTCTTGGCAAAAATTTTTAAAGCACTTGCAATATAGTTTCTTCATGGAACAGTTCGAACCTAATTGTGTTCACACGACGAGCTTTCTCTAATTGTCAATTGGGAAATGACGCTTTCAACTTCAAGTGTGGGAATATGCTATCAGAGTTTATTCTCACCTGCTTACTGATAGTTCATAGGATGCATTTTTATTTAGTGGTTGAACATAGGGAGTGCGTTTATTTTTTTTTCAGCAAATAATTTTTGGGATATTGTAAGGTAAATAGAGAATGTAGTCTTGCATAAAATTGTTCATTTGTGTCTCTTTTAAAATTTTTAGCTCATGGCTTGCGTCGATTAACCTTTGCGGTGATTCCTAGGTTAATCACGGGGGAATTGCAGTTTGGATTTGGAACAGGTCGACATCAAACTATAGTGACTCCTTCGACATATTGTTTTTAACTTGTGGGAGGGGCATATTGTCACTGAGGGGTTGGTCACTGGGGTTAATTTTGGTTAACAGGTCCATTTTTTAGAAACTATCTCGTCACATTTATGGGATAACAGAGATATGAACTTTCCACACAGAGGGGATAGGATGGATTCCGAGAGATGGTCGAAAGGGATTCGACGCGTGAGTCTGTGACACATAAATAGTTTTTGGGGTCATCAAATATCATAACTATATGGTCATATGGTATATGGGTACATAATGATTATCAAAGGCGATATGTAGGTACCTATATCTTGTACTGGTCAAGGGGGTTCTCAGGATTTATGTGATTATATAGTTCGATAATGCAATGGATACTGAGATTCAAATATAATGTTACCTGATACGTAATATGGTTCATGGTCGAGGAAACAACGATCAAAGGTAACTGTTGTTTTCGTAGAAGAAGCTGGGATGAAAATTACCTGGATTTTATGGTGAGTACTCTTCGTTGGTTGAGGTATGATGAAAATAGGTTCTACTAGGTTGTATCTGCACTTGACAACTCATTGTAATGCTCTATATCCCATATGTCTATCCACTTCCTGTAATAAAAACAACGAGGCAGAATCACACGTTCTTTAAAGTAAATGCTCAAAGTACAAATAAGTCACGTATCGATTGGGTACATGAATTTTACGCTACGAGACAGAGTTAAATAAATACACTAATATTAATACACAAAACGAAGTTTTTATCATGTTGGTTAAAATATATAAGTAAAGATCCCATTGGGAAATCTAAAACAGAGATTTCTTCAAATTTGTTTTGAGCAAGGAGATAACGATAAAAGGTTTATTTAATTCTTCAATTACTCTACATTATTAAGTTTGAGGTCTAATTTTACAACAAGTTTCATGCCTGCATTGTTCACGCAAGTCCGTGCTTTTTAAGAAACGCATGTTGCAGCGTCATAACCACACGTTTTTACTTAAACGACACTACAATGAGGGAACAAGACATAGCACGGACGAGTGGAGACGTCTATACCCACTCGTTTTCTAATGTCTTCCCTTTTTCTTGGCTTAGACGTTCTCATGGGGTTCCGGGTTTAACCTCTGCATTTCAGCTGTTTCCCCGTGATCTTCTATTGGTTTTCGCTTTCTTAGTGTCTGGATTTTTCCATAATTAAAAGTCAATAGGGTTCTTATGGTCAGGGAAGTCGCGAATACGAAACATACGCCAATAGTATGTTCCACCAGAAATTGGTTGAGAACAATCCGTATCTATTATCCACATACGTTAATCTCTGGTCTTTATGTGTAAATAGGGGAATCTAATGCTTCTTTTATTTTTTAAGTCTTAATGTCTCTTTATTCTTTTCTATTTGGGACCATTTCGAGATTTTCATTTTCTCGTTTTCTATATTGGGAATAGTGTACGACAGGTTAAATGCCTTGAAGCTGGATATTTTGGGACTTATTATCTTTGTGCTCGTGGTAATTACCGGCGTTTGGACAGTTGACTCTTTAGTTATAAGTCGACACCCTTGTTTTATGGTTATCGTACCCACATCATGTAACAGTAATTCTGTTTTGTAACTTGGGTCTATTCTTTCTGTATTAGTATAACAAGACAATGTTCCAACAGTTTCTCTTGGAACAGAAAATAACCAAAGATCATTTCTAAGGTGTATGAATATTTCTCGCTTAGTACTTCCTATCACGGCTTCGTTCAGTTGGACTGGATACATCGTACTGGAATGGTACGGGTAGAATTTTTATATTAAAGGAAATTATTCGAATTAATTATATGCAATGTGACTTTTTAATTAGAATTTGTTTTCGGGAACTGATATATGTTGAACGGACGGTGTCAGACGGTTTTGATTCATGCGAAGCCATGATATACGTTGAACAAAATTTTTCTACAGCATTTTTTATAATTGTATGATTTTTACTTGTAAATTAAAAGTTTTTAAATTATTATTCCTTTATGACGCCTATCCATTAAAATCTCTTAATCCTATACTGATTAAGTGTAATTTCATCAATCGGGTTTTTTAACCGTCCTACTCGATTGAGTCGTTACTTTCTCTTCTGTTTCTTGTGGTTTTTTCTTTTTCGGTTTTTCTAGCGAAATAAGATCAAACTTTTTGTGTTGTTTTTTCAAAAACTCTTGCCCTTTTAATTTTGTTTCCTTCGCGTTTGCGGCTGCTGAAGTGGGTCTTGATTTCCCTATTTCTTTAACTACTATATGGTCTGATTCACCGTCAGACTCTTCGGAACTAGTTCCCGATGATTCTGTATCATAAGTTTTAGAAGTTGCACCTCGCATTCTTAAGGTATCACCTCCCCTTCCTTCGTAAATTTCTACTCCTCTGGAAGTAGAAGGTTTATTCCCTAAGTCCTCGTCTTGAGTTTTCAATTCGGGAGATTTGAAATATTCTTGAGAGCTTTGGGAGGAATCAAGAGTTTTTGTCGGGTTCCTCCACTGTTTGAATGCCATGTCTTCAGGGGGATGGGGCATTTTTTGCACTAAGGTTTCCCTCCATGAAGTCCACTGTTTAGGCTTGACCTTGGACACAGTTATATCATGATATTGTCCTTGCTGGTCATCCTTGGGAGTTTTATTCTTGGGAAATATACTTTGACTCGTTTTTAAGGGGAAATTTATTAAATCCATAGCTTCTCGCAGGTTTGTTTTAGTTAAATCTTTGGGAGGAGTTTCCTTTGCAGTAATACCGGGAGTTTCTACAGCTCTGTTTATTTCCTCCTGTAAAGACAGGGGCCTTTCTATTGGTGTTGCAGGGGAAACCATATCGTCTGGAAATCTTTTGGGGGGACAAGGGGTCGAAATTCTATCTGTGAAAAATTGCGTTTTTGGAGATATTGTATAATCTGGCTCTCTTGTACTCGCCGATGAATAACTTTTTGGATCTTTTGGTGTTTTTAGTTCAGGAAAAAATCCTGGTATTTGGGATTTTTTCTTAGGAATAACTAGATTTTTCATTGCTAAAAATTCTTCAAAGTTTTCCTCATCACTGTCATCTTCGAAATAATCTTGTTTAAAATTAAAGGGTTTTAGCTCTGCCAATCTTGATTTAGGGGGCTCATTTTCAGCATCTGACGAATCAGTAGAGGAGGGACGTGATACCCATCTCTCTGGAAATTTGGCTCTTTTTATTCTGCTAACATGTGCCTTGTAAGTTCTTCCGCTATCGGGGTTCTCCATTTTAAAAGTATAAATGTTATCGGACTTTTTGACTATTCTGTACGGTCCAGAATATTTGTTGGAAAGATTTTTGCCTTACATTTTTGCTTCGTTCTTTAGGTAGACGCAATCTCCTACCTTGAAATCTATACTCCCCTTTACTTTGGGTTGGTTTCTTAGCTCTTGGTTTATTTTAAATTTTTTCAACTCTTGCCTCACTATTTTATAAGTTTTCCTCATCCTATTTATGAATTCTTGTTTGTAATCCTCCGAGTTATTATAATACTGCCGAAATTCAATAATCTCATCATAGGGGATTCTAAAATTACGACAAAAAAGTAAATAAAATGGATTATCTTTAGTAGTTACTGAATAAGCAGTATTGATTACGTTAGTTAAATAAGGTAAGAATTGATCCCAGTCGTTCCTATTGTCTTTTGTATAGATACTTAATACGTTCGAAAATATTTTATGTCTATTTTACATTTTATCATTAGCTTGTGGGTGGTACGAGGTCGTCACCATTTTCTTTGTATTCAGAAAACTCATTAAGTCTTTTGTTACCTTTGAAACAAAATTGCTTCCGTTGTCACTCAAAACCTTATTTGGAATGCCAAATTTTAAAAATAATTTCGCTAACGCCTTACTGGTGGCGTAAGCACCTTGATTTTTTAATGCTTTTGCAAAATTAAATCCTGAAAAGTTATCTATAACCGAAAGAATACAAGTATGGCCTCTGCTGGAAACAGGCAAGCCTCCGCTGGTCCCATATAAGTCAAATTAGATAATATCGAAGGGGTACTTTGCTACCTGGACCCTTCCCATTGGAGGATTAGAATAAGCTTAGGGGATTTTTCTTAAGTTACATGCTTCGCATATACTTACAAATTATTTAAGTTTTGTTATTGCCGACGGCATGTGAAAATATTGTTTTAATTTATGGAAAGTTTTCGTTACCTCAAATTGTCCACTTATGTCTAAATTAAAATATTCGAACGAAGGTATTATTAAGTTTTTCGTTAATACAGGTATTATTTAGGATTGTTTTCTATTGATCTAAGCAGTTATGATTGTACCCTGTATTTATTCATCAAGATCGTAGTAAAGATTGTCTATCTCTTCTAAGAGTTTTGAATTTATCCGCTAGCGCACCGAGAATCAAGAAATAATTAATAAGCACCGAACACATTTCGCCCTTTTTTTGCTTTCTTTTTATATTTTTTAAAGACAGGGTACAATAGTTAACCTTATTTTCCTTTACTGTGTCTTTGACTTTTTTTTTCTTACGTCCATGTTTGCTCTTAGCATTGATAGCGTTAAATTAATTTTCCACATCTTCCAAAGGAATATTTTCTGGGTATCTACTCAGAAAGTCTCAAGCTGCGTTTTGTTTTCCCTTTAAATGTTCAAATTCGTAATCTACGTCTTGGATTTTCATAGTCCATCTAGCTAGAATTTCCGTGGGGTTTTTAAATGTGCGCAGGTACTGCAAAATTTATGGTCTGATCGTAGTATAAATTTTCTACCAATTAAATAGTAAAATGCGATATATTTAAAATACAAAAATAAAGTTCCTTCTTTCTAAAGATAATTCCGACTTCCTCTAATTAAGTTTAGATCTAGTCACAAAAAGAAAGCAAAAATCCTTAATCAGCAAAGAGAAAAATTGCAGTTAGCCTCAGACAAAGAACGGCACTATTCAGCTTTGGATTTTGCTAAGATAGTGGGCAATAGTTAGAGAGATTATTGGACAGAGGGTTTGGCCCACCTGAGGACTTAGGCCAATCGTGGGCTGTTTCGCTACAGGATTACCAGTCGTTAAAATTGAATGTTCATGAAATGGTATCAGTCCGATGTCATCTTCAGATGCGGAAAATACATCTTTAAAATTACATAATGATTCGCATAATTTTTTCTTAAGTTCTATGTCCTTAATATGATCCATATTAAATTAGTTTAAAAATTGCAAGTTGGTTAGAGGATCTTTGTTATTGGAGGTTTTAATGCCGTTAACAAGGTTTCTTTTGGAATTTTCCCATCTATTTAAATCATTTTCCGAGATAACTTGGATTTGAACTAAACACGTCCCCTTTTTTATTACAATTGTGTCATTTTCGTGGTTAATAGATACCCAAATAAAACCTCCTTTGTCGTAAGATATAATCTGTTCCTCACATTGCAGATTTTCAGGAATTTCGTTTGACGGGGTCGCAAACCATATTTCGGATTTGCTAACAATTGGTTCAATCATCTGTGATATTTGAATTTTTTGCACCGTTTTGGGAGAGATTTTTGTTTTCTTTATCGCGAATCCGTAATATTTCTCTTTATTTTTATTGTCTATTAGATTCATACTGGCGCTATGTTGTGCCATTGCGGCATCTTGCGGCGTCACGTTGGGTTTTACTATGTTTTTCCATAATTCCGCTATTTTCTTAATTTTGTATTTTTGCAGATTCAATCCACTTATTATTTAAATTTACATTATCTCTGCGATGTCTCTCAGAACAATTGAACAAATTTCTAACTATGCCATGTCCTTTTTGCGAGACATGAGGTTCATAATATTGTGACATTACACCATCAAAAATTATGTTCACTGTTACGTTGTCCTCGGAACCTCCGTTACAATTTCTTACTGTAGAAATTCATTCCTCTACCTGAGCCATGTAGAAAAGCTTCTCGTTAGCTACGTCTAATAATACTCTATTAGACCTTAAAAAATTTGCGCCTATAATTGCTTCATATGTAAAGTTATCACATATTATAAAATTTGTCGGAAAGATTCTATTGTCCCTTTTTACGTTTAGGCAAATTGAACCTCTTGCATCCAATTTATGCCCTGTCACACTAGTTCAATTGGGAATATTAAAATTTCTTTGTTTCCTAATATGCAGAGGCACCATATTAAATACGCATGAGCTTATGATATTAATCGTAGCTCCACTGTCAACTAAAGCCTTAAAATAAACGTTTGCTACACAAAAATCATTAAATATAGGTAACTTCGTAATACTATCACTACAAGACGGAACTACTATAAGTTTGGACCTATTAAATATTCTGGGCACCCTCTGGGTCCAAATTATATTTCTGAGGGGCCTGAAACGTTTCCCTGATGATTTATTTCATGCGTCGGTGCCTGCAACGGATATTCAGACATATGAGGTTCCGTAGGCATATTTAATTGATTTACGTCTGTCTGCCTTCGCCATGTATTATTATGGTAACTTGGATGTCCTACGTCAGTGCCGCTTGCTGACGCTGACTGCCAACGCCGTTGGCTTGCAAAATTTTCATTTCCCATCGGCAAATTTACGTGATTTCTATATAGCATTCTCGCATTATATTGGCTTCGGCAATTATTTGGGTTTTCAAATCGGTAATTAATTTGTCGATTGGGAGGAGGGGTATAAAAATTTTGTTGGTACGCGTTGTAAGGTACTGATTGGCGCAATCTTCCCTGGCTATAGCCTAGTGCACCACCGGCGCTAAAATTTGTTCTTCCAAACAAATGGTTGCCAAAATCTTGCGTACTACCGAAAGCAATTCTTGGTATGTGATTGGGGATATAATGGCACTCTTTCGCGATGTGTCCTGGTCGATTGCAAATGTATCATCTTATTATAGTAGGGTTATTTTCATAATTGTATTGTTTGACAGGCTGAAAACGTACAGTTTTTTGCCTACCGGGCTCTTGCGTTTCATTTCTTTTTGGCACTGGGGAGTTATCCCTTGAAAAGAAATTGGGAGACACCTGATCGCCCTTGAAGATTAGGCTCGCGTTTGAATTGCCTAGGCTATTTATTTTTGCTTTACTGTGATTTGCGACCATCGTATCAACTTCAATCAATCGCTCTACCTCCTGAACTGCAAGATCCAACGTCTGAATATTTTTGGGTATTACCATTCTATATAGTCTTAAGGGTAGCCCTTGCAAAAAGGTATTTAGTAAGATTTTTTCATACAGTTGTCCTGAACCTCTTCCGTATTTTGCCTCTACTGAAATGTGTATATTATCAAGATATTCTCTTATATTCTGTGAATAGTCAAAGCACACCATTCCATGTTTTAATTTATTTATGGAACTGGTTTCGATAAATCTATCTTTAAAAGCTTTTAGCAATTTGTCCACCGTATTTATTGGCAAGTTGGCGTCGTCGCCTATAGTATGTTCAATCTGCTTCAGAAAGGTTAAGGCCTGGCCTTTTAATCGTAATAGAAGCATGTCGACTAACGTTTCTAGCTCTGTTTTTGTTAGTTCTACAAACTGGGCCAATTGGATATTGAATTCGTCAATATCTGATATTGTCAATATTTGACCATTGTACTCCGGGATAGAATTTGCTATTTCTATATTTTTCACGACCAACGCTTAGGTCTTCCGACATTTTTTTTTGCGTTTGAGTAAACTCAAAATAAATTCATTTTTTTCACCTAACCTATTTTGGGGGAGGCTATTATCTCCTTTGATATTTTCTAAAGGGTTTCCCTGTAATAGCTTAGCGACAATAGGTTTAATCACTTTTCTTGTATGTCTGTATCGTTCCAACGATTAAATTTAAATTATATAGTTCACAGCCTAATTAGTTCGCATGATTTTCTCCAATTTCTGACGTGCCATTTGTAGCGATAAAATTTTTATGGGACTGGGCTTAATTATGGTCATAAATATTGACCGCGTCAAATCTAATATCGTACTTTAAAGCTGCGAACTTACACCTTATAAGTTCTCCGATCGCGCCGCTTATGGCACTAAAGATTGTGCCATCAAGGCCTGCGCCACAGCAATGGGGAGTGAAGTAAATTTATGATCGCGCCACCCTCAATTATTGAGAGAAAATAAAATGTGTATCCATATAAATTTTACCCTCTTTTCATTGAGCTATTTGGAGGTCAGATTCCCTAGGAACGTACCTTGGAGATCTGCAAACTATTTACCTGTCATTAGACTAGATACAGACATATAAAATGAAATAGACACAGGTAAAAAGTAATAGATTTATTGAGACTTACATATTTTGGTGAACAGCAGTGGGTCACTTTAAATGACAACCACGGTGACTGATATAACAACAATGATAGAATTGCAAAGCTTGAACGCCGAAATAATTCTGTCTATAATAATGATGAGAGCATGAAAAACGCTTTTCTTCACTGTATATTCTAAATCCTGATCATGTGCAGTGGGAGCTACCCCACGATTGGCCTAAGTCCTGAGGCGGGCCGAACCCTCCGTCCAATAATATGTCTTAAATATTTCTGATGATTCAAACGTTCACACGGCTCTTATATTTTAAACTTCCTTAGAAATATTGTGCGTAGCATCTTTTTTATTCCCCACTATCTTAGCGAAATTCGAAGCTGAATAGTGCCGTTCTTTGTCTGCGGCTAATTGCAAATTTTTTCTCTGCTGATTAAGGATTTTTCTTTCTTTTTACGACTAGATCTAAACTAAATTAGAGCAAGTCGGAATTATCTTTAGAAAGAAGGAGCTTCATTTTTGTATTTTAAATATATCGTATTTTACTCACGGTACAAGACTAAGACCGAGCCAATCTAAAATATTATACGGGAAGGGAGCGATTAAAATGATTTTTTGGGTGTTTTTAGGAAGCTGGATTTATTAAGATCGTTTCTATTGAAATTTAACAAAAAAAATCTAGTTGGTTATCGTCTTGTCTGAAAAACCATAAATTGTCCTGTGTTTATTGATTTACCTTTTATCTTGTACGTATTACTCTTCAACTTTTGGTTTAAACACCAATAATGGCAACTAAAAACAACAACAACGAAATAAGCGAAATAGTAGCCTGGGGTTACATACACGCATCGGGGGGGGGGGAGTGTCTTTCTGTTGTGCAGGTAAGCTGGAAGCAGCACTTACAGTTGAATAAATATAATTTCCTGAAGGTAAAGAAGAGTAAATTGTTATTGTTGTATACATTAGTTAAAAAAAAATTTTTCCACAAAATAAGTTTTTCAAAGAAAAGCAAAGAACTTCATTAAACAAAAAATGAGAAAAAATAAAATCAAACAATCTACTAAGCTCTAAACTACCATAAATCAGCATTTACAAATAAATGAAACCCAAAACAAACAGAAATTAAAATAAATAACCGAGTCAAACTCAAAACGAGCAGAAATTAACATAAGTTGGGCGCAAAACCCCTATGCCTTTCCAAGGCGAGAACAAAATTTGCACTTTACTGAAAAAAATACAAATGAATGAGCATTGTCAGTTTAATATGCATATATTGATATTTAGTAATCAATATGTTAAAATGATTTGATATATTAAAGTTATAAAAGTAAAAACATTTATATTTTTTTCAGTAAAGTGCAAATTTTGTTCTGGCCTTGGGAAGGCAAAGGGGTTTTGCGCCAAACTTATGTTAATTTTTGCTAATTTTGAGTTTGAGTCGGTTATTTATTTTAATTTCTGTTCATTTTGGGTTTCATTTATTTATTGATGCTGATTTGTGGTAGTTTCGAGCTTGGTAGATCATTTGATTTGATTTTTGGTCATTTTTTGTTTAATGGAGCTCTTTACTTTTCTTTGAAAAACTTATTTTGTGGAAAAATTTTTTTAATTAATTTCTGCTCGTTTTATATTGACATAGTCTTTTCAGGGAAAAAGAAAATAACACTTAAAATCTTTTCGTTTTTTTAGACTTTACAGTTTGGCCTGCTATTTGTATGCTAGAGAAAAATTTTCAGCAATTTTCAACAGCATACACCATTTTAAAAATCTGAACACAAATAGTACTGTTTAATTATGGTTTCATACCTCCTCTAGTTGACCTGAAATGGAAAACTTGATACCATTCACAAAAAAATCCGTTTACTTTCTTTGATAGCTTTGATCCGTTTACACTATTTTGATTTGGTTAAATTTTAAGAGCAGAAGTAGGCTCGAAAGTTTGAACATAATACCCTCAGTCGTTCTCGGGATACTACTGAGACGCCTTATTGGGAATTAGCATTATCACAGTTCATTTTGATTTAATCTTGAGGCAACATTCAGTTTTTAAACATAATGAGCAAATGAGAGGGTGGGAGTGGAAGGGGGATTAGTTGCCGTCCAATCACTTTTGACTATTAAAAAGGACATCAGCCCTTTCTATTTTGAATCGAAAAAGCCCCTTTTGAAGTTCCCACGACAACTCCTTCGATACGAAGTGCCCTGGTCTAAACAACAACAACAACAAAAAATATTACTAATCCCTTTCGACTATTAAAAAGAGCACTAGCCATTTGAATTTCAAATAGAATGAGCCCTTTCTGAAGTTTCTACGACAACGTTTTCTATAAAAACCTTATATGCCCCCAGGGCATAACTTAAAACCCTTGCCCTGAGGGCTGTGGGTGAGTATCCTCCTCAAAAACATAATTTCTATTTGTAAATCAACTACACTGAACAAAATGGCTATCTCTAAATTTTTATTGGATGTGTTTGGGGGAATGATGGGCATGGAGGGGTTAGTTGCCCTCCAATCACTTTTCAACTATTAAGACTGGAAGTAGCCTGTTGAATTTCCAATCGAATGTGCTTTTTTTGAAGTTTCTACGACATCGCCTTCTATAAAAACATTATATGCCCCTTGGGCATAACTTAAAACCCTTGCCCTGAGGGTTGTGGGGGAGTGTCCTCCTCAAAAGCATATTTTCTATCTGGAAATCAATCACGCTGAACAAAATGGCTATCTCAAAATTTTGATTGGATGTGTTTGGGTGAATGATGGACGTGGGGGGGGACTAGTTACCCTCCAACCACTTTCAACTATTAAAAAGGGCACTAGCCCTTTGAATTTCCAATCATATGAGCCCCTTTGGAATTTTTTATGACAACGCCTTCTATAAAAACATTATATACCCCAGGATATAACTTAAAATCCTTGCCCTGAGGGTTTTTGGGGAGTGTCCTCCTCAAAAACATATATTCTATCTGGAAATCAACTTCGCTGAACAAAATGGCTCTCTCAAAATTTTAATTGGCTGTGTTTGGGAGAATGATGGGTGTGGAGGTGGGGCTAGTTCCCCTCTAATCACTTTTGACAATTAAGAAGGAAACTAGCCCTTTGAATTTCCAATCGAATGAACCTGTTTTGAAGTTTCTATGACAACGCCTTAAATAAAAACCCTATATGCCCCGAGGGCATAACTTAAAACCCTTGCCCTGAGGGTTGTGGGGGAGTGTCCTTCTCAAAAACATATTTTCTATCTGGAAATCAACTACGCTGAACAAAATGGTTATCTCAAAACTTTGATTGGATGTATTTGGGGGAATGATGGGCGTTTGGGGGGACTAGTTGCCCTCCAATCACTTTCGACTATTAAAAAGGGTACTAGCCCTTTGAAGTTCCATTCGAATGAGCCTGTTTTGAAGTTTCTACGACAATGCCTTCTATAATAACCTTATATGCCCTCAGGACATAACTTAAAACCCTTGCCCTGAGGGTTGTCGGGGAGTATCCTCCTCAAAAACATATTTTCTATCTGGATTTCAACTACGCTGAACAAAATGGATATCTCAAAATGTTTGGGGGAATGATGGGATTGGGGGGGGGGCTAGTTGCCCTCCAATCACTTCCAACTATTAATAAGGACATTAGCCCGTTGAATTTCCAATCGAATGAGCTTTTTTTGAAGTTTCTACGACAACGCCTTCTATAAAAACATTATATGCCCCTGGGCATAACTTAAAACACTTGCCCTGAGGGTTGTAGGGAAGTTTCCTCCTCAAAAACATATTTTCTATCTGAAAATCAACTACGCTGAACAAAATGGCTATCTCAAAATTTTGATTGGATGTATCTGGGGGAATTATAGGCGTGGGAGGGCTAGTTGCTCTCCAGTCACTATTAAACACTTTCAACTATTAAAAAGGTTACTAGCCCTTTTAACTTCCAATCAAATGAGCCTGTTTTGAAGTTTCTACGACAACGCCTTCTATAAAAAACCTTATATGCCCCCATGGCATAACTTAAAACCCCTGCCCTGAGGGTTGTAGGGGAGTGTCCTCCTCAAAAACATATTTTCTATCTGGAAAACAACTACGCTGAACAAATTGGCTATCCCAAAATTTTGATTGGATGTGTTTAGGGGAATGATGGGCGTGGTGAGGGGGGCTAGTTGCCCTTCAATTACTTTCGACTATTAAAAAGGACACTAGTCCTTTGAATTTCCAATCGAATGAGCCTTTCTTGAAGTTTCTACGACAATTCCTTCTATAAAAACCTTATATGCCCCCAGGGTATAACTTAAAACCCTTGCCCTGAGGGTTTTGGGGGATTGTCCTCCTCAAAAACATGTTTTCTATATGGAAATCAACTACGCTGAACAAAATGGCTATCTCAAAATTTTGATTGGATGTATTTGGGGGAATAATGGGCGTGTGGGGGGAACTAGTTTGCACTCCAATCACTTTCAACTATTAAATAGGGCATTAGCCCTTTGAATTTCCAAACGAATAAGTCTATTTTAAAGTTTCTACGACAATGGCTTCAATAAAAGCCTTATATGCACCCAGGGCATAACTTAAAACCCTTGCCCTGAGGGTTCTGGGGGAGTTTCCTCCTCAAAAACATATTTTCTATCTGGATATCAACTACGCTGAACAAAATGGCTATCTCAAAATGTTTGGGGGAATGATGAGCGTTGGGGAGGGGGGCTAGTTGCCCTCCAATCACTTCCAACTATTAATAAGGGCATTAGCCCGTTGAATTTCCAATCGAATGAGCTTTTTTTGAAGTTTCTACGACAACGCCTTCTACAAAAACATTATATGCCCCTGGGCATAACTTAAAACACTTGCCCTGAGGGTTGTAGGGAAGTTTCCTCCTCAAAAACATATTTTCTATCAGGAAATCAACTACGCTGAACAAAATGGCTATCTCAAAATTTTGATTGGATGTATCTGGGGGAATGATGGGCGTGGGAGGGGGGGGTCTAGTTGCCCTCCAATCATTTTTGACTATTAAAAAGGTTACTAGCCCTTTTAACTTCCAATCAAATGAGCCTGTTTTGAATTTTCTACGACAACGCCTTCTATAAAAAACCTTATATGCCCCCAGGGCATAACTTAAAACCCCTGCCCTAAGGGTTGTTAGGGAGTGTCCTCCTCAAAAATATATTTTCTATCTGGAAAACAACTACGCTGAACCAAATGGCTATCTCACAATTTTGATTGGATGTGCTTGGGGAAATGATGGGCGTGGGGGGGGGGGCTAGTTGCCCTCCAGTTACTTTTGACTTTAAAAATGTGCACTAGCCCTTTGAATTTCCAATCGAATCAGCCTTTTTTGAAGTTTTTATGAAAATGCCTTCTATAAAAAACCTTATATGCCCCAGGGCATAACTTAAAACCCTTGCCCCGAGGGTTGTAGGGGAGTGTCCTCCTCAAAAACATATTTTCTATCTAGAAATCAACTACGCTGAACAAAATGGCTATCTCAAAATTTTAATTGGATGTGTTTGGAGGAATGATGGGTGCGGGGGGGCTAGTTGCCCTCCAATCACTTTAGACTATTAAAAAAGGCACTAGCCTTTGAATTTCCAATCAAATGAGTCAGAAATTAAATAATAAAAAGTTTTTCTTAAACTGAAAGTACTGATTTTTTAGTGATAATCGTATAGAACCGACAATCCTAGAATATCAGAAGAAGGCTCATTCAAATAGAAATTAAAAGTTTCAGTGTCCTTTTAAGTCCCCAAGCAGATTGGAGGGCAACTAGCCCCCTTCCAATGCCCATTTCCTCCAGATATCCGATTGAAATTTTGAGATAGCCATTCCGTTCAGGAAAATTGAAAGATCGCGTCCAATAGATAGGGCTCTTGCAACGGCAAGACCCCTCCCCCCCACAGCCCCGAGGGAAAGAGCTACAAATTTTACAATTTTTCCATTGTTTACATATAGCATTTATTATTCGAGAACATGCGAACATTTTTCAGGAGGAGTTTTCTGAGGGGCGGGGGATCAGCAGTGAGAATTTTCAGTGGGGAGGAAATGTTCTGGGAGGAGTTTCCCAAGATTCCTATACATAATTCTTTTGTTTTTCTTTATCTGGATGCCCATACTTATATATGGAGAGAATATTACGAGGGCATTGTCCGAGGAATATTTTCGACGGAGAAACAATTGCCCGTGGGGGGAGGGGGAGGGGAGGGGCTACCACCGATAAAACCCATATCCGAAAAAAATCAACCCTCTAGAAAGATAATATCTAAGCTACAAAAAACAAATTTCGTATTTCTATATATATGAAGTTCTTAGATTTTTATAATTTCATTCTATAATTTTATCAAGTTTACGCCCCTTGTAGAGGGGTACCTTTGATGAATTCGTTTAAAATTCATCGATTATGCATACTCAAAATTAAAACAAAAAGGAAATTCGACAGGTGCAAAAATTGCAGTCAGACCATATGAATGTAGGCCTAAAACAATGTATTTGTGCAATAAAGGATAGCTATCCCCCGTAGCAAAAGCAACCGTATCGCAGGCTTAGTCCAAAATTATTTAACTGACTGAAGAGTTCTATATTGATCCACTAATTGAGAGTTAGAAATTTGGGCCTATTTTTGATGTTCCATGCCCCTTCACCACCCAAAGAGATTCATTGACCCTCCTTAACAGTTGGGGCCCAACTCTACACCACTAAAAGACAGATTCAGGTTTTTTTTAAGGGAGGGGGAAAATAGGTTGATCCGATACACTTGCGTTAGGAGCAAGTTTAATTAACGCAAATTTGCGTTAATTAAGTAAATTACACAACTTTAGACTATGTTAGAAGGGCGCACACCCTCCTCCTCCTGGATCCGCTACTGACATCAATGCGGGTGAAGTTATAGAGCCTCAAATAAAATCAATTCAGCTAAATGCAGCTTAAAAATAATTTTCTTTCTTAATTTTGTTTTTGGTTTAGCTAAGAGTATCTTTCGGAGCAAATGCGCCACAATGGCCCTTGAAACATTATGGTCTGTAGCATTACGGCTTCTGAAACTGGGAGGCTAAATAAAAGACTGTTCAATAATTCAAATCGACTGGTTATCTCTTAAACTTCATTCGATTAATATTCTGGCCCTTTTCCGGGCCAAAATTGTTATCTTCAACCACAACAAAAAGACGGAAAAGGCCAAGTTGCTGTGCAGCTATTTCTTTTGTTACTTGCCATGCAAATTTTATCGGACAAGTAACTTTTAAAGGGTAACTTTAAACATAATGAATATTTACATATTTCAAATATTTAGAATAATCATGAAAAGCAGATTTTTTTTTTAATATGTAAACTATTGTTTTTCTTTTTTTTTAATTATCCGTAGCGTCAGATTTGCTGAATTAAAAAAATGTGGTAACGTGATTTTATGGTATTTAAGTGATGTAGTGGTAAATGCATTTTATTCTCCCTTTATAGGGGAGATAAACTATTGCCCTAAGGTATTTGAACTTTGGTAGTGTGCCTTAGGCTATGACCAAACTAATGCGGCGTACCAGCTGGGTATTTTCGAGGGACTAAATGTAGATTGTAGAGAGGTCGGCTATAACACAATACTTTTATTCAGTTAACATATAATAATACCAGATATATATATATATATTCTACTGGGACTGGTTGTCCCAAGTAGACCACAAGTCTCAGAAAACTACAATAATATATAATAAGATACTTAGACACTTACCTTGATCTGACAAGCTTCCAAGGTATTTCTAAATCAACGGACCAGAGGTCAGTCCGGCATAAAGTTAGTATCCGTCTACCCCTTCCCATAAAATGTATCTTTTATACGTTTTTATCAACCACCCCTTCCTGGACCCAACCGACGCAATAGCTAGGAAGTAGTGATTTCTCAATTTCCTGTTAAGCAGAAACTTGGCAGGATATGTTCCTTATCTTAATAAAAAGTAGTATTTCTAAACTTTGTATTTGTGTCTTAATATATTTTTACTAAATTCCAAATTGACTAAATCAGAAGGCTTCACCATAATACTCCTGATTTAAAGAAGAGTTGCCCACAACTCTCAATACTTTACTGTTAAAAACAACTTAATTTTGTTTACAGCTATTATGCTCCCATCTTTGGGTCATTATGTGCATATACCCTCTATGGGTTTCCTTAGGGTCATGTTTCTTGTCCAATATAGGCCATGTTCTTTTTTTTTGTCAAAGGATTTCAATTTCAAATTCATCCTTGTTTTTCTTTTTCTCTGTCTCTAGGACTTTAAAATACTCTTTTTACCCTTTTCATATGCATCTTCTGTTTTAGCTTGACCCAAATGGGCTCAAGTATTATATTAGCGATTCTGCTTAAATTAGATTTCAAGTTATATTAGGAACGTTTATGAATTATTTGAGTTTAAATTTAATTACCAATAATAATTTAATTTATCTGTGTGATGTGGTTGATATACCGTTTACTTTTCAGGTTTAGAAATGCCTTGGATAAATTACATATAACAATTTTGGTTTTTAAACTATCACATATATTTCCAGCACAAAGCATTTTCACAAATTTCAATAATATAAAGCCTTTGAGACTATATAGCACAATCTATAGGCTTAAATTAAGTTCTAATTTTCATCACACTTTACGATAATCTGTTAGCAAAGTTTTTAATACTGCATAGATTTTCCAAAATATCAGTTGACCAGGTCTGGTTTGGTTTCTGATTGTATGAGATGTTAGTATCAGGATACATTTGAAGTGGGTTCAAATTTTGTTACTTTCCAAAAATGCGTCAAAAAATAATTGAAAAAAATGGATCTGAAAGGATGTTACCAAAAATTTCATTTCCAAAAAAAAGCTAAGGCTGTATCTAAAATAAATATTCATATTAGAATACATATAAATCATAATTTGTTACCTATATATAGTAAAAAGTAACACTCAGTTTTGTAAAGTTTAATTACTTTCAATTACTTTTCTCTACTTTTAATTAATCCAAAGATAATATGCCGCTGAAATCGAAACAAGATGTTTCTTGCTGGATTATTCTTTTCAAACTTAATACTTAACGGATTATTTCACAATAAAAATATTTATACGTTGACTCGAAGTCAAACATTTATATATAACATTAAATCACTAGTTAAAACTTAAAGCAAATAAAAACATAGTATATATATACAAGCATTTTGTAATAGCTTACACAAGTATTTTTTTAAGTCGCAAAACTAGATAGGATATTTAACTACTGGTTAAAACTTAAAGCATTTAAAAAAATAAAACACGGTATAGACTAGCATTGGAGTTATTTCCAATTCGTGTTTTGTTAATTGCTTATAAAGGATTAATGTAGAATATTTCTTGAATGCTACAAAAAGCAAAAGAAAAAAACAAAAATACTCGACATTTTAATTCACTATATTTACATGGATAGTTTAGGTTATATATATGTATATGTATTAACAGAATTTATGTTGATGCATAACTTAATTGTTAAAAACAAATAATAATTATAAACCCTAATAATTTATTTAATCACTGCAATATTTGTTCTTTTTACAACTTTTAAATATGTCCGTCATGACTTTTATCTGATAAGTCTTAACTGCAATTTAAAATATATTAAAAAAATAAACCCTAACTAATAGATTTATACACTATAATTGAGAACTGTGATTAGCCTCTATATAAGGGCTTGGCAATAGTTCATATAAGATGTTTTGCTATTAAAATTTACATATTTACAATTTTTTTTTATATGATAACAATTCAATATTTACAAAGGATTTTCAAAATATCCTTATAACTGTATAAATTTGCTCAACAATCTTTGTTACCAATATATAACTTTTCCTTATACGACTTTATAAATGTTCCCATCTTTGGCTTACAAATTTGGTTCTAATTCAAACCAGATTGTTTCATTAACTGTCATTAGCTTACTATATGCCTGTTTGTTTATTCATACTTTTGTGCTTTTTAATTCTTTTCGAATTTTTAGGTACTTGAGACACTTTTATAACGTTTTTGTCTGTAATCTCTCTTTTCAGCTTTAATGTCCCTTTGTGATAAGGCTCCATTTACAGCTTAGATTGGATAAGCTAAAAATTTACCTATTCGTCTTTTCACCTGTTTTGGCACTCCCAATTGACTCGTACCTACACCCTAAAAGTTTGCTTACCAGGACTGCCTTCTAGTAGCTCGTTACAACGTTTCTAGGTTTTTTCTCATCGGCTACATCTAAAAGGACTTAAAAATCTTAACAATGGAGTCAAATAGATCCAACATTGGATCTTATTTTGCTCTAAAGTGTGAATTAAGGTAAATCTTTCCTTGCAACATCCAAAGTCTTTATTATAATTACTACTACTACTACTACTAAATGCACTACCAAGCTATCTAAGGCTAATAGAGCTGCACATGCTCCTACTCCATCTTAATATATTCAAAGCCTCCCAAGAAGTTCCCTTTTCCCCTAAATCTTTCCTTGCAACATCCTGCCACCCCATTTGGGGACAACCTGCTTTTCATTTGGCCATAGAAGGTTGGCTGACAAGGGCAACCTTTAGCAATCAATCATCCTTCATCTGCAGAACATGTCCTAGCCATCTCAATCTTTGTCTCATTATAGCCCTAACAAGGATTAAACCATATTTTTTTATTTACAATTACAATTATGGTGACACCAATGCTTAGTGTAATAATTTAAATTCATTCTTATAGTAAACTTGGGATGGTATCAAAGTTGTAGAGTAGCCTGTATATTATCAACATGTCACCAAACTTATGTTTGCATATGGAATGTGAAATTTTCAGCTAGATGTGTATGTTCATCTTGATGACCCTTTGTTTATTTTGATCTTTGTTGCTAGACTGATTTATCAATTGCTTGATCTAACTTGCTGATAGGACTGTACATTTTCCCAATTTCAAATTGAATCAAATCCTTCCCTCTAAGAGTATTGAAATCTACAGCTGAGTGTTCTTTTTGCTTGAGTTTGGTTGGATTCTGCTGCCGTTGTCTGTACATATAGGCTGGATTTATAATGATCATAAGCCAGCACTCCCAACACCTGTTCAGTTTGCTGCATATGAATTACTATTTTGAGATGTTTTGTGATCCCAGGAAGTACTGAAACTCAGGGTTGTTTTTTCCATAGTGAATAATGTTGAACTTTTGAATATGTCATAAAGAAAGAAAAACGAGCAAAAATGGGGTTTTTATAGGCCAAATGAAAATACTGAAAAAACAAAGCGAATATTTCGAGAGGACAAACGCCTCTCTTCTTCAGCGCGAAACGAAACGATGTATCCAAGGAAAATGCCGAAGAGAAAAAAAACAACAACAAAAAACAAACGTGGAAAGTCAATGTAAAAAGAACCAAAAAACCAAAAAAAAACCAAAAACTTAAAAGATGAATAAAATTCAATAAAATCCAAAAATTAAAAGAATTAAAACCAAATACCTAACAACCATAAAAGCGAGTTATTGGTCAATATCCACGATTTGCACAAAATCCAAAAAATTATGAACTGCCATCGACGGATACTAGCTAACAACTGACAGAGAAAAGGAAACAATTCATTCACTCAAAAAACAAAGCGAACCAGCAATTAAATAATTTGGAGAACTATGCCATTTAATTTTGGATTTTAATTAATGTATTTCTTGCAGACACCCTTTGAGACCTAAGGGGTTGTTCACATGTTTGATTAGATGACTGGGAAAGTGGTTCAAGGTTTATTTCAGGGATTACTAAAGTATCGGCTTAAGTGGTTTAAGAAATTATCTTTTTGAATATGTATATATACATATTGAGACCGATGAGAGGGTTGAAGCAAACTGGGTTCACAGAGCAAACAACCGATGAGAGGGTTGAAGCAAAGTGGGTTCAAAGAGCAAACTACTGATGAGAGGGTTGAAGCAAACTGGGTCCAAGGAGAAAACTACCGATGAGAGGGTTGAAGCAAACTGGATTCAAGGAGCAAACTACCGATTAGAGGGTTGAAGCAAACTCGGTTCAAGGAGAAAACTACCGATGAGAGGGTTGAAGCAAACTGGGTCCAAGGAGCAAACTGCCGATGAGAGGGTTGAAGCAAAGTGGGCTCAAGGAGCAAACTACCGATCTCCTACCGGAAATCGCCTTAAAATGGGATCAGCAACTGTTGAAAATACTAAAATGTTTTTATACAGAATTAAAGTCAGTTTCTTGTAACTGCGCTTTTGAAAGTCTAAAGCAAGCTAAGCCAAAGCCAGAAAAATTCAGGGATGACTCTTGAGCACGATAAACACATGGCAAAGCCAGTGTTTAGATTTACTTTACTAATTTTTCTAGATTTTCCAGAATAATTTCAGAAGCTGGGGGACTTTGTCTTTTCATGATTTAGTTTCTTTTGGGTTATCTGTTGGAACCTTTGGGTCTGTTTATTTTTTAAGATAAATGTCCTCTCTTTTCCTCTTTTTTTTGGTTCTATATTTATTCCCTTTCCTTTTTGTGGTAATCTTTATTTTTTTTAATATTGGTCACGCCATTTTCTCCCGTTTATTGCGTCGGCAGTTATAACCACGTGTTATAACTGCGCAGTGTTACGGTTGACTCACCAGACTAAAAGTTTACTTTTGGATAGCAAATTTTGGTCAAAATCTACGGGGGTGAGACGAGGGTGATGAAGTTGATTTAATTCAGTTGATGTTGCAACCGGTGAGGGCTTGGATTGGCTGGAAAGAGTATGCTTGCAGACAGAATCCAACCGCAGCCCATGGGTGGCCTGGATGTCTATCAGCCAAGGTTTTATAATTATTTTTAGTTCTTGTACAGAGTTAAAAGACTGCAAACACTAAGAAATCTTTTTTTATATCTTTGACTTTTTTGATTAACCTCGATAGAGGCTGGAGCCTACAGAGAGGCTTAGATAATATTAACTCGATATAGGAAGAGAATTTTATGCTCAGCAGGAGATCTTTCCTTGAGGATGAGAGAGTAAATTGGGGGAATTCGATCTGTATGGTGCCTTGGGTCAAACAGTGTGGTACTTTTATAACACAGGGAGAGTATACTGGTTAGAGAACCCTGATGGTTGTATAAACTGCTAGAGACAGGACAAGCTGAAATTTGTGGCGCGTAGAAGTTACGCTGGCTTCTGGGGTAAGATAAGATAATATTTATTTTCCAAAGGCTATCATAAGCTCTAATAGAGCCGAATTCGCTTCATTTGTCAAAAAGAAATTGACAAAGCAAAACGAAGAAATAAATAATGCAACAAGAAAAGAAACAGCAGTCAAGCATAAAATGTTCGATAAGAATCTAACAAATGGCTAGAATAGTAACAGAAAAATGGAGGAAGAAGGGGTGGAGGATAAAAGGAAATCACAGTCAAGAAGAAAAACATTGCCAAAATCGTGTTCAAGGTCAAATACATAAAATAAAAAAAAAACACTTAAAATCAAGCCAAATTAGTTGTCAAAAGAAATATTTACAATTGAAGAAAGGAATACAAATAAAGGAAAAACCAAATTAAAATTAGAGGTAAGAAAAGAAATTTAACATAATAAGTATCAACAAAAGGGAAAATAAAAGTGACACAGATAAAGAGAAAAAAATGACGCATGATTTAGGTGTGCCATAATAAAGGGGAAAAAACTTTTCGGAACCTCTCAGTAACGGTATGGATAGGTGAATATGTTGGAATTGCCAAGGAAGCTAAGCGGGGGAGATGGGGTCTAATTAGGTCATGTAAATCAGGAAAGATGTCCTCAGTACAAGGATTAGATATTGCGGATTTAGCAAAACGCAAACAAATTTGTACTCTCCTTTCTTTTAACGTGGTAATGCGGATTTAAGGAGGAAGGAGTATGGAATTTTGCTCTTTTTTTAGATGATCCTGAGCGAACACTTTTGGACCGACTCAATTTTGTCACTAAGCTCACTTAAAATATGCGAATGCCAGACCAGACATCCATATTCTAATAGTGGCCTGATAAAGGATAAATAAACCCGGAGGGACTGCATCTTAGGGCAATTAAATTTGTTTAAAATTTTTAACGTAGATTATGAAACGTTTGCTTGTTTAATAATATAAGAAACATGCATGTCCCATTTAAGATTATTTGAAATTGTGACACCAAGGAGTTTAACATGTTTCACAAGCATTTTGGGTGGGATAGGGTCAAGGAAAGCGGGAGTGGATTTCAAAAAAAATTATCGTCATTATATTTGATTTGGTGGAATTTACTTTCATATTTAGGTTCTTAGCTTCATCCGAAATGTGGGTTAGGATTTCGAGGGGGTCACTTTTAGTATTCCTGTTAAATACTTCAAGGATCGACAAGTCATCCACGTATTTCCAACTTTGGGAAAAATCCCTACCAATATAGTTAATCATGACTAGAAATAAAAGTGTTCCCAATAAGGTTCCTTGAGAAATTATTTTAAAACAACTACGTTTTCGAAAGAGTTAAAGAGGCTGAGTCACAAGTTCGAACCTTAAAACGTACAGGGATTAGGAGGTACAGTTGGGGGGCTGCCGCCTCCAAACCCCCCGCTTTTGCAGCCTTTTTTTTATTAAGATTTTTATTTTTGGGGTCTACCGCCCCCCTCAACCCCCGCTTTTTTCCTTGCAAAGAACTGCTTTGCAACACGAACAAAGTCTGCTTGAATTTTTTACCGTAAGAACATCCTATTGCATCTCTTTGATTAGAAACAGCACCGAGCCTGTTTGCTGGATTTTTTACAGGAGATTTTTCCCTTACCGAAAACAAGCTATAATGTGATAAACTTAACAATTTTGAACAGAAAAAACAGGGAACAGAAGAAGGGCTCAGCATAAACAAGCAGTTTAGGTTCAGGTAGGTTCAGGTTCATCTTTTTTTCCATCATACATAATCACACTGAATACATAACTATACTTGGCAGAGAGACAAGTTTGTAGTTATAACTGTAACAGACTGAGTTGTCATTGCCAAATTCTCTGAAGATTAAAAAAAAATGCCATTGAAACAGTTTCATTCATGTTGGTACGACTAACTGATTGCAGGCTACAGGACTTAAAAAACCATATCAAAAGAGGCTAAAAATGTGGGGAGTTGGGGGGAGAGGGGGGTGCAGAAGCCCCCCCCCCCCAACTGTTCCTCCTAATCCCTGTACGTTTTAAGGTTCGAACTTGTGACTCAGCCTCTTTAACTCTTTAGAAAACGTTTTTTTTTCCAAATAATTTCTGAACGTTTTTGTACAGTTTATTACTTATTATTGCTTGACTAAATATTAGCTGATCATGTCAGGAGTTAAAGTTGGGGGACTGCTGCCCTCCAACCCCCCCGCTTTTGAAGATTCTTGTGTTAAGGCTTTTAATACCTGAATACTCAAATCAAATGCACAGTAAGATTTTCTTTTTTCAACTTTTCTTCGAGCATGCGGGTATACGGCATGTTATCAAAGCAGTAGAGACTTACCTGTAAGCTGAAGGCCGACTCTGATATTCTTCTGGAGACGCCTGTTGAGCCGAAAGATTTAATAGATTGGATTTAAAAAAGAAACTGAGTTTCTTTTTAAACTTTAAATTTAAGAGATATTACTTTAAATTCAATATATAAAAAATTTACTCTGACGGGGAATCGAACCTGGGTCTTCCGCATGACAGACAGGAATAGTGACCACTGTGCTATAAGAGACTCTTGTTGAGTTATTTTTATTGGCTCGGCACCAGAAAAAACCCAAGAGATTTTTTTGTCGAAGTCTCTGCAATCTATTTTCGACGCAAGCAAATACAAAGTAAGATTTTCGTTTTTTGACAAAAAAACTTCTGGGAAAGAGCTGGAATTTTTGGAAGCTTGCAGTTGGTCTTGTCAGGTTAATAGGACTATTTTGATCTAATTTAATAACGAAATACTATGCTTTTAGGAATTTCAGAAATTAACATGGGCTCTTATGGGAAAACGAGATTTTTCGTAAATGTAAATTCGGAGGATAATTTTTTCGGTCTTAAAATATCAATAGACCCTAAAAGGTCGCATTCTGCTAGGAATGAGTCCTCTTTCACCTGGATCCGTTGCCAACTGTGGCCTTTAGGCGCGGCTGATAAAAAAAATTGATGAACATTAAGTGGCTATATTTGGTTTTTGGAAAACAGGTTTTTGGTTTTGGTTTTTGGTTTTTGGAAAAAGTTTCCTCTGTGACTGGCAGAGGGATATAATTTGTCCACGTATTGACACCCGACAGTTTGGTAACTTAAGAAAAACTTCCACCACCCTTTACCTTATACAATTAATGCACACAATCGTAAGTGACCTTGATAAGCGAAATGTTTGGCTGAAACTTGTCTTAGTTTATTTTCAAAAATCTTTTCACTTGATTGACCATTCCATCCTAATTCGTTCACAACTGGTTAACTTTGAACTTGATCCTCTGTTAGTAAATATTGTTATATCGTTTCTTTCGAATAGATCTCAAGTTGTTAAATATAAAAATATTTTCTCTAACCCCCTCCCTATATATTGTGAAATCAAGGAGGCACACGTGTGCCTGTTTCAAAAGGCGACCCACCACAACGTTAAGCGATTTCCAGTCCTAGCTGTCGCAGAGAGACGTCGGCCATCACATTTTGTAGCCTAAGATCAAACTAAAAAATATACAAAATTTCACCCCTTCCAACTTTATCTTCATGGGGGAAAGTGGGCCGGAAGTTTCGACCCTCCCACCAAAGCTCCCCTTTAACGTTGTCCAATCGGGCTGAAATTTAGAGGTTAAGCTTTCCTAGGGACTGGGAGCTTATCTTCAAAATTTCAGCTCAATCTGAACACTCTTTTCCTGTTTTCCATAAACCAAATATAGCCACTTAATGTTCATCAATTTTTTTGAACAATTCCTTGCTACATGGTCCAAATTTTTAAATACGATTTCTTCCACCATGAGTAACATACTCCTAGCTGCGCTTAGACATACTCTCCCCATCAGTACCATACTTGGTACATTTACGCCATACTTTTATAAAGTTTGGAAAAAACTGAAGTGAGTGTAATGGGGCGAATGTTGGCGAAAGGAAGACTTGTTTATTTTTTTTGGGACAGGTGTTATAAAACCTTGTTTCCAGCAACTTGAGAATTTACCAGATTATATGATGTGGTTGAAAATATTTAAAAAAGGGTGAGCAATTTTGTCTGAAAAGTTTTTAATTAAGTCAACTGGGATGTCCAGGGGACAAACACTTGATTTTCTAAGCTTTAGAATTTTATTTATAACATCAGAGGGAGAAATAAAGGGGAAGGAAGTATTGGGAGGAATAGTTGGACTTGAGCCAGTGGAAGGGGGAAATTTTGCACGATGGAAGTGAGGTATAAGTTTAAATCATTGGCAGTCTTATTATGGGGTTCAGGGAGATGAAAAACAACCTCGGAAGGAGTTTTCCCACAGATTTCTTTAATTTTTCTGTACCATTGCTTGGGCTTGTTTGAACATAGATCTTTGAATTTACTTTTATCATAATTAGAAGCTAGTTTTTTTAATTTTTTCTTTAGGAACTTCCTTAGACTATTAGCCTCAGTAATTCGACCTGCTTTGAAAAAAAATATTTTTTTTCTTATAATTTTTTTAAAAGACTCAGTAATATAAGCCTTATCTGTAGAAAACGTATTAAATTTTTCTCAGGGAAATATGATTTATAATTACTCCTCAATACATTTAAGAGTGACAAAGCTATGTAGTCTATGTCATCTGTCTGATACATAGTGGACCGATTTTCATTAGTAGTTCAGGAGCCAAAATTGAAAAGTCATGAATCAGTGAGAGGTCAGTACGTAGTTTCAGTTATGGAAAACGACTTTATAACTTTGACCAGTGGAGATAGGAAAAGGTTAAAGTGGTAACTACCCACTAGAGGGGGCAGAGTGGAGACTACTTCTGAAGACTTGTGAAGGTATCGTTTTTACACTTTACTTTTTTTACATCACAGATGGGGTCAGGGGTTCTAGTGGAATTCTTGACGGAGGCTAAAGTTGGATATTGAGAACAAGGGACAGGGGGGATCAAATCCATATTTTTCAAATACAATTGCATTAATTTTCCAACTGCGGCCTGTAGGCGTGGCTGATAAAAAAAAATTAATGAACATTAAGTGGCTATATTTGGTGTTTGGAAAACAGGGAAGGAGTGATCGGATAGAGCTGAAATTTTGAAGATAAGCTTTCAAATTAAAAAAGATTAGGAATTTACCAAATTTTGTGATGTGGTTGAAAATATTTGATAAAAGGTCAGCAATTTTGTCTGAAAAGGCTTTAATTAAGTCAACTGGGATGTCCAGGGGACAAGGACTTGATTTTCTAAGCTTTAGAATTTTAATTATAACATCAGAGGGAGAAATAAAGGGAAAGGAATTATTTGGAGGAATAGTTGGACTTGAGCCAGTGAAAGAGGGGAGACTTTGCACGATGGAAGCGAGGTACGAGTTTAAATCATTGGCAGTCTTATTAGTGGGTTCAAGGAGTTGAAAAACAACCTCGGAAGGACTTTTTCCGAATATTTCTTTATTTTTTCTGTACCATTGCTTGGGCTTGCTAGAACATAGATCTTTGAATTCACTATTATAATAATTAGAAGCTATTTTTCTTAATTTTTTCTTTAGGAGCTTCCTTAGACTATTAGCCTCAGTAATACGACCTGCTTTGAAAAAAAATATTTTTTTTCTTATAAGTTTTTGAAAAGACTCAGTAATATAAGGCTTATCTGTAGAAAACGTTTTAAGTTATTTCTCAGGGAAGTGGGATTCATAATTACTCCTCAATAAATCTAGGAGGGACAAATCAATACAGTCTACGTCATTTGCTTGATACACAGTGGACCAATTTTCAGTAGTAATCCAGGAGCCAAAATTGAAAAGTCCTGAGTCAGTGAGAGGTCTATAAGCGGTTTCAGTTATAGAAACCAACTGTTTAACTTTAGCCAGTGGAGATAGGAAAAGGCTAAAGTGGTAACTACCCCTAGAGGGGGCAGAATGGAGACGGGGTTTTTAAAACTTCGAAAGACTAGTGCAAATTAAACCAAGAGTAGTATTGCCTTTTGTAGTTGGGACATTAACGACCTGTTTTAAATTAAAAGCATTACATGTAGAATCAAGTCTTATATTGTTTGCGTCACCCATCAGGAAAATTTCTGCATTTGGGTATTTTAATAGCATAAAGTCTGCACTTGCATGTAATTTTTCGATTAAAATTTATTTTGTCAGCAGATCTCTGATTAGGGGAGTAATAAATTCAACGCAGGACAATTAAATTGAAAGGATATGGCAAGACTTAAAGTCGAGCACATGCCCACATATTCTCATCAAAGGGAGAAAGACACGGAATTGAGATTTAACTTGGGTACAATTCATTATGAATAAAGAACAGAACTCTGCCACCTCTCTTAACAAAAGGGTGGTTTTCTTGTCTGATTTCAACAAATTGAGAAAAAATGTTAATCTTTAACGTGTGAAAATTTTGAGCTTTAATTTCAGTAATATTCATTGGATATAATCTATATATTTTATAAAGGGTGTATAATTCATTAAGTTTTTAAAATTTAAGGATTTCAGCTTTGCTCAACAAGAGTTTAGGGAAACGAAAGCGACTTGTGAAAGTACCGTTTTTACACTTTACTTTTTTTTATATCACAGATAAACAGCGTTAACTAAGTAGCGGTTGAGTTTGGGGTGAACTGGAGGAATCTAGAGAGATGAGGTTATTTTGGCAGGGGAATGGTACAAAGAGTCCACGTTGAGTGGGTACGCAAGGTGGTGGGGAGTGATAGATGGAAGGGTAAGAAAATGTTGGAAAGCAGCCGGAGGGGTGAGTGGATTTATCTTTGAAAAAGAAGGAAGGGGGTAAGCACGTGGATATTGAGACGGGGGAATTCTTTGGATAGATACTCAATTGGTAAGGACTGGATGGCTCGTGGGCTTTCTTGTGTGTGAGCGATGGTCTAAAAATATTTAGTAGGATTAGCAGAATTTAGTGCTATTGGAGGAGGAGGAGTGAGGGGGTCTAAGAGGCTCCTGAGATGTGTCATAGGAGGGGTGGTGTACTGATAATTATTTTTCTTTTCTTCTGGCTTAAGCCCTTGTACTTTTATCATTTGTATTTCGGTATGTCTTACCGGGATTCTTGCCCAAGCGTCGATAAGGAATTTGCAAATAGAATGGGTATGCGTAAACGTTGGCCCTGTTGACCAAGCCAATTTTGTGAATGTCGTGGGTTTTAGATAAGTTAATATAGTTAAATTTTAAGATTTCTCTTTACTAAGTGCGATCAATTCTGACACTGTGTTGGCCGTAGTTTCCGATATCGAAGACTGCATTTCTTTTGCTGGGGTCTCAGATGTAGGTGTGGTTGTCGTGAAGTGTTTTTCATTACCTTCTGTGGGATTTGCAAATTCATAATGTTGTTGGGTATTGGAGAACTTGTTCCTTGATTTTTCCAACTTGTCTGGGTTGGTACCTTGTATTCTAAGGGATCTCTTTTCATTTTCCTTTCTAACTTTAGACGATGTCCGTTCAGTTCCATTGTTTTTAGCATGACTCTGCCATAATTCTTTGAGAAAAGTCCAAAGGCTTGGTAGTTCCTTCAGCATTGAGTAATTTCCATCATGAGGGTTTCCTTTCCTTGTAATCAGTAATTTAGGGTTTTCTATCGATCTCATTGCAGTAAAGTCTCTCGACAAGTATTCAATATTATTTGCTGATCTTTTCCTTCTGTCTTCCTCGGTGCTCGTTCCAAGCGCCATGTCAATTTCTGCCATTTTTTTATCAAAATCATCTATCACGAATTTTGATTTTAGCTTTGGGATTACCGGAATTGGGAACTTTTTATTATCTTTACTATGCATTATTTTACTGGTTTTTTTATCCTTTATCCGACCTTAGGAATTGAAATATCGATTCTTTGAGTTCATTCCTGTTTTTCTCTAGTCTTGTTACTTGTTGAAACAAGGTTTCGAAGGGTTTGGGGTCCAATTTCATAAATATTGTCCGTGCATTATGGCTGGCTAAAAGTGAATTTTCATGCTTAAATATTACTCCATGTTTAATAATATCTTGGGCTGCTGCGTGAACAACGAGGATTATGATGATATTCTTAAGCCTCATCTTTTTGTTTGTTTCTAAAATTAATTTATTATTAATTTTACCTATTTTTGCAAAATTTGTTTATTTACTATTTTATTATTTTTTTTCAAAATATTTTGGGAGTTTTAACTTTTAAGTTGAGTTATTTTGTTATAGGAATTTCTATTTATTGGATTTTTAACTTTTTTATTGCATTGGTCAAAAAAAATTGATTTATAAGCGTGAAACAGAGATTATGTTTATGAACAATATTTTAGGATTATAATGGTTATGGAAATCCTAGCTTTACTTAGGTTGGGGTATGCTTATATGACTAGTTGAGATATACCTTAAATGCTTAGTTAGTAATTACTATACAACATATTTTTATATTATATTTTTGAGTAAGCAACATAGAAATAAATACTCATGCAACATATAAATACGCTGGTGACCCATCTATATTGTAAGTCTTTTAATAAGATTATTTTTGTTATTGCAACTAGAATTATTAGAATTTACACTAAGACAAAATAATTCTTATATATGAGATTAATTTATTCCTTAGTTACATGTTCCTATTATTGATCACTAATAGGTAGTTATCTAGATTCTCGGTGAATGCTAAGTAGTTATCAACCTCGTATGATTATTTCTTTTCCAAGAATTGAGGTAAATGTTTGGGTTAACTTTGTGTAGAGTATACGCTATTTCATTAATATTGATTCACATGACTCACTATTATTATTATTCTTTGAGAAGGAAAAATTTTTAAAACAGAATTTTTGGTGTTCTTAGTGAATTTATATTTTAAGACATTATTTTGACAATTCTATCTGTATACACGATTCTCTCTATATTCATCTGCATTCAATTTTAACATTGACGTATATTTCAGTAGTACATTGCGTGTTTCAAACAACGCTAGCATGGTATTACGTCGATGAACATCCCATGACGACATATTTAGGAACTTCAATTCGAATACTATGTTATTTTCATTACTCTTATCTGTGTCCATGTGCATCAAATAGACCAACAGATCGTTCAGAAGGTTTAAGTTTTTGAATGTATTCGATATATCTTTCTTTTGCCTATTTTCACGAATTCTTTTGCGACATCGTTCAGCTAAGGAAAGCAGATTATTTATGACTATTATTATTCTAAAAATTAATTGCATGTGCTACGCATTACAACATTTTAGTTCACGTACAATAATGTCAAAACCAGAGAATACTTTGGATCCAAAATTTTCATCTTCTTCAAGAAATTTAGTGCAATTTTCTTTATGTCATTGTAATCTCCCGCGGTAACTTCCAATGTGTTGGATTTTATTTCGGAGTTTATGCCATCAAAGTTCCAGCAATTTTTATACAAACTTTCAAGAAAATTTCCTCCATTTAGTAGGCTATACCCTCGATCTACTAATAGTGTAAGGAATCTAAGTGGCCAAATTGTAGTGATACCATTTTCATCTTTAGTTTACCATAGATTTTCTGCTATAAATTCGGCAATTAGGGGATATTTGGACATTGGAATTTTGTGTAAGAGAGTTCTGAATGCCATGGTAGCCGCTAGTCTAGTTCTTTCTTGTGTTGTTAGCATTACCCGTGTAATGAAGTTATAATATACTAAACTTGCTATTATTCTTAAGATTACTCTATCTTCCAGGGGACTTCTAGGTTATTTTAGGAGGAAATGTAACGTGATGAAATTTAGTTCTTCTACTACTTTTACTATAACATATTCACTCAATAATTTATTTATGTTATTCATACTATGACATTTTTTATGCGCAAGAAAACACTGTGGAGACATATAACGCAATGTTTCTGATTTTAATTCTGTTTTTTTTAACTGTGGACAACTAGGAAATTTCTTCAGGTTGTTTTCTTGTTAATGAATTAATTGTCTACCTAGTGGGTTTAGTAACATTCCATTCGGGTTATCTCTTTCCGATTTTCCACTGCGCCAATAATGACGATACATAAGAGGTTGTTGAGGTGAGTGTATCTGGAAAAGCGTGATTTTAATTTTAACTAATGATACATTTGTAGAATTCATGGCGACTCGTTATTGTCGAGGGTTCTAAAGAAAAAAGGGATCTTGAGTAGTTTTGGAGTTTAGAATTTTCTCTTAATTTTCTCGTAATTATTTTTATAGGCGTCTATTTTTCTTTGGTGTGTTTTCATACGTTTCAGAAATAATTTTCTACCTAGGGATTTGTATTCTTCAGATTCAGGGTCGAATAAAAATTGTTTATTATGATTGAATTTCTGATAAAGGATGATGAATGCCTTCATATTTGACACATCGAGGATTTTTCTCTAGATTATAGCAAATTTTGGGAGCACTGCATTTATCGAGGAGTAAAAGATTCGGTTGATTGGGTCCCTTAGATTAGAAATATTTGATATTGAAATTCTTTATTAGGCGTCTTATTAATAATTGTAAACGACCAGGTTGTTTCGCGCTTCTTTTCCTATATATTTTTTTGACTTCCCCTCTAGCTGGACGATATTTAGGGGTATTTGCGAGTGCTTCTCGCAGATTTGTCCTAGATTTGTTGCTTCTCGCAGATTTGTCCTACTTGAATCTTTGGGAGGAGTTTTCTTTACAATAGTACCAGGAGTTTCTACAGCTCTGTTCAATTCCTCTTGTAGCGACATGGATCTCTCTATTGGGGTTGCTGGGGAAACCGTATCATCTGGAAATCTTTTGAGGGGACAAGGGATCGAAATACTATCAGGAAAATATTGTGTTTTTTGGAGATATCGTATAATCTAATTCTCCTGCGCTCTGTGATGATGAAATTTTTGGACTCTTTGGTGGTTTTATTTTTACTGGTATTATGGACTTCCCTTTGGGAATAACTAGATTTTTCATGGCTAAGAATTCTTCAAAGTTTTCGTCATCACTTTCATATTCAAAATAATCTTGCTTGAAATTAAATGGTTTTAACTTGGCTAACCTTGATTTAGGGGGTTCGTCTTCCGCGTCTGACGATTCGGTAGAAGAGGGACGCGATACCCATCTTTCCGGGAATTTGGCTGTTTTTATTCAGCATACATGTGCCTTATAAGTTCTTCCATTTCGGGGTTCGCCATTTTTGAAGTAAAATCGTTATTTTTTGACTATTCTATACGTTCCAGAATATTTATTTAAAGTTTTTTGCCTTCCGTCTTCGCCTCATTCTTTAGGTAGACACAATCTCCTATCTTAAAATCTATATTCCCTTTGACTTTGGGTAGGTTTCTTAGCTCTTGACTTGTTTTAAATTTTTCCAACTCTTGCCTAACTATTTTATAAGTTTTCCTCATCCTATTTATGAACTCTTGTTTGTAATCCTCCGTGTTATTATAATATTGTCGGAACTCAACAATATCATGATACGGTATTCTGAAGTCGCGACCAAATAACAAATAAAAGGGGCTTTCTTTGGTTGTTTCTGAATAAGCAGTATTTATTATTTTGGTTAAATAAGATAAGAATTGATCCCAGTCATTTCTATTGTCTTTTGTATAAATACTTAACACATTCGAAAATATTTTATGCCTATTTTCTATTTTACCATTAGCTTGTGGATTATAAGGGGATGTCACCAATTTCTCTATGTTAAGAAAATTCATTAAGTCTTATGTTACTTTTGAAACAAAATTGCTTCCGTTATTGCTTATAACCTTATTTTGATTGTCAAACTTTAAAAATAATTTCGCTAACGCCTTACTCGTGGCGTATGCGCCTTTGATTTTTTAATACTATTGCGAAACTAAATCCAGAAAAGTGATCTATAACTGAAAGAATACAAGTGTGGCCCCTGTTGGAAACAGGTAAGCCTCCACTGGTTCCATTTAAATTAAATTAGAAAATACTGAAGGGGAACCTCACTAACGGGACTCTACCCATTGGAGGATTAGGATAAGCTTGGGTTTTTTTTCATAAGTTACACGCGTCGCATGTACTTACAAATTCTTTAAGTTTTGTTAACGCCGACCGCACATGAAAATATTGTTTTAATTTACGGAAAGTTTTCGTTGTTCCTAAATGTCCACCTATATCTGAATGAAAATATTCAAAGGCAGGTATTATTAAGTTTTGGGGTAATACAGGTATTATTGAAGTTTGGTTTCTATTTGCCTCAGATGTCGAAATTCTGCATAATATTTCTTCATCAAGATCACAGTAAAAATTATCTATTTCTTTTCTAAGAGTTTTGAATTTATCTGGTAACACATCATCATTCACAAAATAATTGATAAGTGCTAGACATATTTCATCCCTTTATTATTTCTTTTTATATTTTCCAAGGAAAAGGGACAATAGTTATCCTTATTTTCTTTTAGTCTATCTTTAACTTTGTTTTTCTTATATTCATGCTTACTCTTAGTATTGATAGCATTGATTTCGTTTTGTTCGGCTTCCGACGGCATATTTATCCGGGAATCTATTCAAGAAATCACAAGCTGCATTTTGTTTGCCTTTTAAATATTCAAATTCGTAATCTAGGTCTTGGATTTTCATAATCCATCTAGCTAGAATTCCCGTGGGGTTTTTAAAAGTGTGCAAGTATTGCAAGCTTTTATGGTCTGAACGTAGTATAAATTTTCTACCAATTAAATAATGTCTAAATTCATCCAAATGGTGGATTATAGATAATAATTCTAGGTTTATGGCGGAATAACAACTTTCGCCTTTTGATAAAGTTCTGCTCGAATAGCATATAACTTTTTCTATTACTTTTTGTTTAGGCGATCCCTCTAGAGGCTTAGGGTTTTCTACCGGGCTTATTTGGGATAGGATAGCACCAATGCCCTTCGAACTAGCATCGGTTGTAACCACGAATTGTCCGTTTTCAAAATCAGGCAGCGATAATATTGGTTCCAAAGTGAGTGCCTTTTTGAGACGGTCTAGGGAAGTTTGAGCTTCCTGGGACCAGGTAACATTTTGGGAGTTCCCTTTAGTTAATTCTGTGAGGGGTTTCGCAATTTGGGCGTAATTGCGCACGAAGTTTCTAAAGTAGCCATTAAGACCTAGAATTCCTCTTAATTCTTTCAAAGTTCTAGGCGGTTTGAGGTTTTCAACACATTTTATTTTGTCTTGGTCTGGGGATATCTCTCCTTGCGTCACCACTACTCCTAAAAATTTAATTTTAGGTTGAAATAAAATTATTTTTTCAGGCCGGCATTTTAAATTGCCCTCTCTGAATTTCTCGAACACTCTAGCTAGTGTTGCTAAGTGTTGTTCAGCGTTTGCTCCTACACATATGACATCGTCAACAAAATGAATAATATTCTTTAATCCTCTTAATAGATGCAATAAGGGTCTACATAGCGCGCTTGAACCTGTCTTAAGTCCAAAAGGTACTTTTATGTATTCATAGGAACCACATTCAGTTGTAGAAAATGCAGTTTTAAAGACACCTTTTTCGGCTATTTTCACTTGGTGGTAGCCTTGGGTAAGATCTAAAGAAGAAAAAATTTTGTTTTTGCTTGAGATAGAGTCAAGGATTTCGTCTATTCTTGGTAAAGGAAATTTATCACTAACTACTTGTTTTTTAATGGCTCTATAATCTAATACAAGTCTCAGGTCACCATTCTTTTTTGGGACCAAGATCACTGGTGCTGAATACGGACTTATACTGGGGCGTACAATCTAATTTTTTTCTAATTCATGAATTTTATTTTTTAACCACTCTTTGTGCTTATACAGCATACGATATGTCTGTTTCGCGACAGGATTACCAGTCCTAAGAATTGAATGTTCATAAAACGGTATCAGTCCGATATTATCTTCAGATGCGGAAACAACTTCTTTGAAATTCCATAATAATTCGCATAATTTTTTTTTAAGTTCTAAGTCCGTAATATTATCCATATTAAATTTTTTTCAAAATTGTGATTTAGTTAGAGGGTATTTGTTATTTGAAGTTTTAATGTCGTTAACTAGGTATCTTTTGGAATTTTCCCATCTATTTAAATCATTCTCCGAGATAACTTGGATTTGAACTAGACATGTTCCCTTTTTTATCGTAATTGTATCATTCTCATGTTTATTAGCTACCCAAATAAATCCTTCTCCTTTGTCGTAAGATATAATCTGTTCTTCGCATAACAGAATTTCGCATAACAGATTTATATTTCGCATGAAATTCAACGATCCCGTCAAATTTCATTCGACGGGATCGCAAGCCATATTTCGGATTTGCTATCCACTGGTTCAATCATCTGTGATATTTGTATTCTTTGCATCGTTTTGGGAGGGATTTTTGTTTTTCGTAGCGTGAACCCGCAATATTTTTCTTCACTATTTTTGTCTATTAGATTCATACTGGTGCTTTCCTGCGTCATTTCGGCATCTTGCGGCGGCACAATGGGTGTTACTATTTTTTTCCACAATTCCACTATTTTCTTGATTTCGTTTGACCTATACTGTCACATATCTCCTATTTTAATTTTTGCATATTCATCCCATTTATTATTTAAATTCACTTCACTTCTCCAATATCGCTCAGAATAAGAAAGTGAATTTCTGGTTCTGCCACGTCCCCTTTGTAGCGAGATATGAGGTTCAAGGGATTGTGACATTATACCACCAGAAATTTTATTTACTGCTACATTGTCTTCGTAACCTCTGTTACAATCTCTTAGAGTAGGGGAAGGGGTATTTGCCGGGTATACAAGTCTCTCTTTCGCTACGTCTTATAATACTTTATTAGACCTTAAAAAATTTGCACCGATAATGGCTTCATACGGAAAATTGTTTCATATTATAAAACTTGTCGGAAAAATTCTATTATCCCTTTTCACGTCTAGGTGAATTGAACCTTTTGCATCCAATTTATGCCCTGTTACACTAGTTAAATAGGAATTATTAACCTTCTTCCGTCGCCTAATATGCGGAGGAAACTTATTAAATACGAATGAGTTTATGATATTAACTGTTGCACCAGAGTCAATTAGTGCCTTAAAGTAAACATTTGCCACACAAAAATCATTAAATATAGGTAATTTATTATCAATATCACTAAAAGACGGTACTACTATTGGATTGGACCTATAAAATATTCTAGGCTCCTTCTAGGTCCAAATTATTCTTCTGAGGGGCCTGACACGTTTCCCTGCGGATTTATTGCATACATCGGTGTCTGCAATAGAGATTCAGATATGCCCATGGAATCTCTAGCTAATTGATTTACATTTGTTTGCCGATTTTGCCATGTCTTATTACGGTAGTTTGGATTTCTTATGACGGTGCCGGGTGCTGGCGCCTACGGTATTTGCAATATACGTTCACTTCGCGTTCTTGAAAAATTTGCATTTCCCGTCGGGAAGTTTTCGGGTTTTCTATATACCATTCTTGCACTATATTGGCTTTGACGAGTATTTGGGTTTTCGAATCGATAATTATTTTGTCTATTGGGGGAGGGTTATACAAATTCTGTTGGTACGTATTGTGAAGTACTGGTGGGCGCAATCTTCGCTGCCTTTAACCTTGTGCACCACTGGGGCTAAAATTTGTTCTTCTGAACAAATGGTTGCCATAATTTTGTGTATTACCGAAGGCATTCCCTGGTACCGTTATGTCTCTGATCTTGGAACGGCACTCTCTTGCAATATGCCTAGGTTGATTACAATTATAGCATCTTACTATTGCAGTACTATTTCCATAATTGATTGGTTTAATGGGGAGAAAACGTACTGTTTTCTGCCTAGTGGGTTCTTGCGTTCTATTTCTTTGTGGCAATGGGGAATTATCCCTTGAAAAGAAATTTGGAGAAGCCTGACCTTCAAGGGAGGCTAGCCTTGTTGTCGATTCGCCTAGGCTATTTATTTTTGTTTTACTGTGGTTTGCCACAATCACGTCAATTTCGATCATTCGTCCCACCTCCTGAACTGCAAGATCTAACATTTGAATATTTTTGATATTACCATTCTATATAATTTTGGGGGAAGCCCTTGCAAAAAGGTGTGTAGTATGATTTTTTCATACAATTCACCTGAACCGTTTCCGAATTTCACTTCTACTGAAATTCGTATATTGTGTAAATATTCTATCACATTCTGTGTATGGTCAAAGCATACCGTTCCGTGTTTTAATTTATGTATGAAAGATCTTAAGCCGAACCGGCCAGCCATGACAAAAAACCAACAAAGAGAAAAATCTATAAAAAAAAACAAAAAAACTAGACTGTGGCCATTGTATATAAAAGTAAACAAAAAGAAAAAAAACAACGCGGATATTTCGCCTGTATAAAAACAAGGCGTATTCAGCACTAAAGACACAAAAAAAAACAAAAAAAAAACAAGATAAAACTAAAAACCAATAAAACCACCACCAAAAAAATTGGTTTTTAGTTTTATCTTGTTTTTTTTTGTCTTTCGTGCTGAAGACGCCTTGTTTGTATACGAGCGAATATCCGCGTTGTTTTGTTTCTGTTGTTTTTCTTTTCTCTCCACTGGCCACAGTCTCGTTTGTTTTTTTGTTTTTTTTTAGAGATTTTTCTCTTTGTTGGTTTTTTAATTTATGTGTTGAAATAGTCTCGATAAATCTGTCTGATTGTCCATCATATTGCGGAATAGCCTTGGTTATTTCTAGATTTTTCGAGACCAATTTTTGCGCAAGTAATAATTCACTTATTTCTTCTGCCATCTTTGCGTTTTAAATATTTAAATCAACTCCACAAAATTATACACTCACAATAAATTTACTTTTTTTCTTAACCTGTTTAGGGGAGACTACTATCTCCTATGAGATATTCTAAAAGGGTTTCCCTGTTATAGCTTAGCGGTTATAAGCCTAAACACTTTTTCTTATAAGTCTATATCTATCCAATGATTTAAATTTAAATTAAGAAGTTTGTAGCATAACTAGTTCGCATGTTTTCCTCCAAGTTTTCCGACCGCGCCACTTGTACCGGGGGAATTTGGCTTAATTAGATTCATATACCGCCACGTGTACCGGGGGAATTTCTAATCTTGCCACTTGTGCCTTTAAGGATTTAGGCTTAGCGTTGCGCCACTAGTAACGTGGGAAAGGGATGAGTATAATGAAGGGGTAGAAAGAATGACCGTGCCACTCGTTATGCAAGAGAATCGAATAGATTAGATAATAAGTTAGAATTGTCTTGTGGGTTGATTAATTGGGCTGGGGAGCCACCAAACCAGGAGCGTAAACAAACTTCGTAGGGTTATCAGATTCCTCGGGAACGTTTCCAATGGAGACATTTGAACTAGTTATCTACTTTGCGGTGAGATACAGGCATGTAAGTTAAAAAACACAAATAGAAACGTAATGGGTTTATTGTGACTTAAATTTCAGGTATATAACAATGAACGTATATGAGCAAAGCTTCTCTTCAATCGTGCTAACAGTCAGAATAATAACTTCATAATGGCTCATAGGTTAATAATCATATAATAATCAAAATGGTAATGACCACCATAGAGACGCGAAAAACACTTTTTATCACTATATATTATGAGTCCTGATTCTGCGCCCTAACAGCTATTTCACGATTGGCCCAACTCCTGTGGAGGGCCCACTACTATGTCATTAAGTTTAGAAACTAAAATCATTATTTTAACTGACTGTCCAATAATTTATTTTCAATATTTTGATAATTAGACATTCTCATTCCCATGATAAATTGAAAATTTCTGTGAAACTTTGTATAAGACATTGTCTTGTGATTTTTTTGCCAAGTATTTTCGTGAAATTCAAAACCGTCTTCTTTGATTAATACCGTAATTCGACCAGTAGCTTTTTCCACATTTCACATCTGTCGGTCTGTAAAAAAAACCTCTGGAATGCTGCGAATCATTAAAAAGCTCTCTGGAATTCATCAAGCTCTTTTGCGAATATAATCATTCGGTTTTTCGTTTGTTGATTAAGAATTTAGACTCAAGTTACAAACGGGATTGAAGCTTAATTAGGGGGAGTTTAATTTATATCGGAAGTATCCTTAGAAGGAAACAATTTTATTTTTTATATTTTAAATATATCACATATTACTCACGGTACATGTTGAGTCTTTGAAAGGTTGAAATGCATATTATTGAAAATATTTTTTTCTTTTTTTAGTATAAATGCCATTTCTGTTTTCCCCCTTTGTTTTCCTGGCCGTAGAACCTTACGGGGGCTTCTATATTGAAGTGTTTTTGTCGTAAATTTATTGGTTGAATAAATTGATTGATTGATTGATCATAGGGTAGTCTAGGCGGAATAAATTGATTGCTTGGTAGTCCCCTGCTTAGTTTTTGATTTTTTTTTGCTTTTTTTCTTCTTTTTTATGTTGATCATTGTATTTTATGATTTCTTTTCTTATTTATATATTTTTTTATATAAAAAACATTAGTGGTGTCAGGAAGGGTCCTGGCAGCCAATTCGTTTTACGAAGATTGAGAGCAGAATAATCCACAAGAGATTATTTTGTTCTGGTTTGGTGGGCTGGGGAGCCACCAAACCAGGAGCGTAAACAAACTTCGTAGGGTTATCAGATTCCTCGGGAGCGTTTCCAATGGAGACAATTGAACTTGTTATCTACTTTGCGGTGAGATACAGGCATATAAAATAAAACAAAACAAATAGAAACGTAATGGGTTTATTGTGACTTACATTTCAGGTATATAACAATGAACGTATATGAGCAAAGCTTCTCTTCAATCGTGCTAACAGTCAGAATAATAACTTCATAATGGCTCACAGGATAATAATCATATAATAATCAGAATGGTAATGACCACCATAGAGACACGAAAAACAATTTTTATCACTATAGATTATGAGTCCCTGATTCTGCGCCCTAAGAGCTATTTCATGATTGGCCCAACTCCTGTGGAGGGCCCGCTACTATGTCATTATGTTTACAAACTAAAATCATTATTTTAACTGACTGTCCAATAATTTATTTTCAATATTTTGATAATTAGACATTCTCATTCCCATGATAAATTGAAAATTTCTGTGAAACTTTGTATAAGACATTGTCTTGTGATTTTTTTGCCAAGTATTTTCGTGAAATTCAAAACCGTCTTCTTTGATTAATACCGTAATTCGACCAGTAGCTTTTTCCACATTTCACATCTGTCGGTCTGTAAAAAAAACCTCTGGAATGCTGCGAATCATTAAAAAGCTCTCTGGAATTCATCAAGCTCTTTTGCGAATATAATCATTCGGTTTTTCGTTTGTTGATTAAGAATTTAGACTCAAGTTACAAACGGGATTGAAGCTTAATTAGGGGAGTTTAATTTATATCGGAAGTATCCTTAGAAGGAAACAATTTTATTTTTTATATTTTAAATATATCACATATTACTCACGGTACATGTTGAGTCTTTGAAAGGTTGAAATGCATATTATTGAAAATATTTTTTTTATTTTTTTAGTATAAAAGCCATTTCTGTTTTCCCCCTTTGTTTTCCTGGCCGTAGAACCTTACGGGGGCTTCTATATTGAAGTGTTTTTGTCGTAAATTTATTGGTTGAATAAATTGATTGATTGATTGATCATAGGGTAGTCTAGGCGGAATAAATTGATTGCTTGGTAGTCCCCTGATTAGTTTTTGATTTTTTTTGCTTTTTTTCTTCTTTTTTATGTTGATCATTGTATTTTATGATTTCTTTTCTTATTTATATATTTTTTTATATAAAAAACATTAGTGGTGTCAGGAAGGGTCCTGGCAGCCAATTCGTTTTACGAAGATTGAGAGCAGAATAATCCACAAGAGATTATTTTGTTCTGGTTTGGTGGGCTGGGGAGCCACCAAACCAGGAGCGTAAACAAACTTCGTAGGGTTATCAGATTCCTCGGGAACGTTTCCAATGGAGACATTTGAACTAGTTATCTACTTTGCGGTGAGATACAGGCATATAAGTTAAAAAACACAAATAGAAACGTAATGAGTTTATCGTGACTTAAATTTCAGGTATATAACAATGAACGTATATGATCAAAGCTTTTCTTCAATCGTGCTAACAGTCAGAATAATAACTTCATAATGGCTCATAGGTTAATAATCATATAATAATCAGAATGGTAATGACCACCATAGAGACGCGAAAAACACTTTTTATCACTATATATTATGAGTCCTGATTCTGTGCCCTAACAGCTATTTCACGATTGGCCCAATTCCTGTGGAGGGCCCGCTACTATGTCATTATGTTTAGAAACTAAAATCATTATTTTAACTGACTGTCCAATAATTTATTTTCAATATTTTGATAATTAGACATTCTCATTCCCATGATAAATTGAAAATTTCTGTGAAACTTTGTATAAGACATTGTCTTGTGATTTTTTTGCCAAGTATTTTCGTGAAATTCAAAACCGTCTTCTTTGATTAATACCGTAATTCGACCAGTAGCTTTTTCCACATTTCACATCTGTCGGTCTGTAAAAAAACCTCTGGAATGCTGCGAATCATTAAAAAGCTCTCTGGAATTCATCAAGCTCTTTTGCGAATATAATCATTCGGTTTTTCGTTTGTTGATTAAGAATTTAGACTCAAGTTACAAACGGGATTGAAGCTTAATTAGGGGGAGTTTAATTTATATCGGAAGTATCCTTAGAAGGAAACAATTTTATTTTTTATATTTTAAATATATCACATATTACTCACGGTACATGTTGAGTCTTTGAAAGGTTGAAATGCATATTATTGAAAATATTTTTTCTTTTTTTAGTATAAATGCCATTTCTGTTTTCCCCCTTTGTTTTCCTGGCCGTAGAGCCTTACGGGGGCTTCTATATTGAAGTGTTTTTTTCGTCAATTTATTGGTTGAATAAATTGATTGATTGATTGATCATAGGGTAGTCTAGGCGGAATAAATTGATTGCTTGGTAGTCCCCTGATTAGTTTTTGATTTTTTTTGCTTTTTTTCTTCTTTTTTATGTTGATCATTGTATTTTATGATTTCTTTTCTTATTTATATATTTTTTTATATAAAAAACATTAGTGGTGTCAGGAAGGGTCCTGGCAGCCAATTCGTTTTACGAAGATTGAGAGCAGAATAATCCACAAGA
>NW_028297440.1:573404-594406 GCF_049724085.1 Artemia sp. Qi Xiang Cuo
TGTTTCAAGGCTTTTCATTCCTTTTTATTTTAGACCGAAAACAGGTTTAAATCAGATCTTCAAAGATTGATTGTGGCATCAATAGTTGTTCAATTCTAGAACAAAAAAGTGTCACCGCAAGATTCATGACTATTAACATACAGTGGAGTTTTTTTGAAATTCAAGCTAATTTGAAATTTTTTATATATTTATGATTTTTTTATGAGAAAATAAATTACAAATTTAACTGAAATTTAGTTGCCAAATTTAAACAACATAAAGTATTCGCACATACTCATCATCTCTCCAGAAACATCTTTGCCTTACATAAGAGAAGAGACTGAATATCCTCTGATTTACTGATAAGATTAACCTTCCATACGCAATTATAGTAGCTAAAATTCCTAAGTTACAAGCACCAGAGCAACCTGCATCAGTAACAGCATCTAAGTGCCCTTCAGAACTTACATATTTGACATTAAAATTATAACCTACAAAAGTTCAACCAGCACAAAAACAACTGTCAGGTATTTAGTCAATAAGCTAGCCTTCCCATATACAATCTCGTACTCGAAACTCAACAAACCGCCCAAACCGGTGAAGGAGTGGTGTTGCAGACATTAAGCTCACTATCAAATAGTATATGTGCCCATGGACTGCATCAATTAGATTGTACAAATAAAAAACACATACACACAAGAAGCCATCAGTATGCCTATTGGAATAAAAACGTGGAAAATAGCTGTGATTTAGCTTCATATCAGCAATCAACACTCTGCTATATCACCAAATCTAGTAATCATCTCTAAAGTTCTATCAATCCAAACACCAAAGTAAACACAATCAACATAGTAAGAAATCACAACAGTAAAGATAAATTGCCAGAAGATCAAGAAAAACTAAAAAAGAAACTTATAGGCCCACCGGATGTTATTTTACCACAGAAAACTAGAAATTCTTCAGGTTAAAAGTATTAAAAGTCATCTGACAAAAATACACTACATTTATCCAGTATATCAAACACTAAACAATATCGTTTGTCAAATGTTATTATACTCCAAGGGAATTTAGCTTGTGTCAGTATAACAAAATATTAAGAGATATAAACTTTCATTTAAATACATGAAGTAGACCTGCGTTGCTTCCAGGAAACTAACCTTCATAGTAGGAAAAAAATTATAGAAAAAGTCTTTGAGACACAAAGGAACAATAAGTGAACAGGAAGAAACAGAAGTGGTGCAGCCCTGACAATAAGAAAAGGGATTTCAATCTCTCTAGTTGCCCAAAAGGGGCACCTTAACAAAGTTGATGGAAATATAGCTGAAATTCTATAACATAGGGTAAAACCATTCAAAGTGATCTCACTTTATACCCCAAACTGAAGAACTAATGTGCTTGAAGTAGTTCAAGAAGTAATCCAGGATCAAAGATCCGTAGTTGTAAGAGAATTTAATGCCCAAAGCTATGTAAGGAACTATAGTAAATGAAGTAACATTAAGTCATAAATCCATATTTCTGAAAGAATTTTAGAACTAATTTGGAAGGTTATTAATACATATTGTCTAAAACGCCACCATAAGCAGAAAAAATAAATGCTCATAAGAACAACTGGAGCTTTTCATGGAAACAATCATAACGCTTGTACCTGAGTTATACGAAAACGAGTTTGCCCTTGTCACTTTCATTGGACTTGTTCCTTTTACTCCAGCCTATGCAACCAATAAAGTTCTAGATTGCAGAGCAGACTGATAAGTCTTCAAACAATTTTTTGAAAAAACAGTTTACTCACAATTGACGCGATTGTGTAGTTCAGCTGATATGGCGCAATTCTTGACTTATTGGGTTCTAGATGCAGCAGAAAAATCAATATTCAGAAAGCAATCTCAAACTCCGTTGAGATCCTACTTTAGGAAACCAAAGTTGTGGTGGAGAGATACCACAAAAGTTAGTGCAAAGAAATATATTCATAGAGTACACCTTTTCATTGAAACTGTGGGTCTGAAAGACTCTATATAGATAAAAAGAACAGAGGCAAAAAACCCACAATTTCATAAAAATGGCAAAAAAACAAGCAAAGTCTTACTTTTTGAAAAACTATTCAAAAACACCCCCTTAGTGGAAACACACAACTTTATTTCAGCACCCTGCTTTACGAACCTTGAAATAGGATGCATTTTAAAAAAAGAACCCTGTGACAATATCAATCAAATCTTGCTCTTGCTGTATAATGAGCTATGACAGACATGGAAATATACAAAAATTGTTAAACAATCGACGAACAAAAATATTAGGAAAAAAGGTAAAACTCAAGAACAATGCTTTTCTTAGTTACTACTATTGTTACTCTCCTGTTTCTTGCAAATAATAAATAATATGATCCACATGAAATTTGACTGATTTTCAGGGAAAAATATCTTCTTTTCTTATTCACAATCAGGTGTTAAAAAGCAACTGTCAACACTTGACCGAATCAAGTATACAATATCTGTTTTGCTACAGGTGAATGATCGCAAAATTTCCTCTCTGCGTTTGGGCCCAGTTACACGAAATGAGAGAGGTCTGCAGGAAAGATGCAATTTAAGCCCAAAGTGGCATCAGCCTCTTAGCAAGACGCCCATTATGATTAAGTTGGCATCAGTTGGTAATTGAGGGGGATTGATAGTCCAACTCTTGATTACATAGTCTGAGAGTCCAGCCTTCGTCCAGTCTTGACTTGAAGTACGCAGTCGTGGGTACAGTTATTGTTTCAAATATAATGCTATTCCACTCATTGACAACACACTCGGAGAGGAATTTTTGTCAAGTTTGTGCATTTATTGAACATTTTACCAGCTTATTTCACTGTCCTCCTATGGGGTGCTGACTTAAATGTTTGTTAAAAAGAGGGTCATTTGGTTGCGCGTTATACTTTCAAGTCTGCATCATATAAAAACGGCAGCATCTGAATACACGTTATGGCAGCGGCATACGTTCCTGGCTCTTGCTCTACGAGAGATCTTGAAGACCAGCTCTTCACTTAGTGGCAAGACTTTGAACACTTTTGACTGGCTGATGACATTCATATAGGGCGTGTATGTAAGCCATTCGCCAAAATCAAAATCAGACCGAACTAGAAAATTATAGAGCTCTAGATATACTGTATTGGACTGGTTGGCTATAGTATGTTTGAGAAGACCAATGCTTGAAGAAACTGCTTGTTGCCAGTGGCCGTGAAACTATAATTGGTAGTATATCATCGCCCCTTGATCATTTTTTTGGGACTTGTCTTTAGCACTAAGTCAGCCAGTGAATTGGGATTAAATGTTTGGCTCTGACGGGGTTTGGTGCTCCCAAAGTGAAGGATTATGCACATCGTTGTATGGAAGTTGTGAGGTCAATCTTATGCCCATGTTTCGATGCTTCGAATGTTACAGTGCAGACTTTGTTTGTTTGCAGGTCCGAAAAGTTTTGAGTTGGTGGCATTGTGAGATACGTTGTTTTCTGCTCTAGTTATCAAACAGTTTATATACGTTACGAATAGGGTCGGGCCCGCAATAGTACCTTGGGGGACATTACTTACAAAATGATATGAATCGGATAAAGCCTCGTCGCCATTAGCTGTGCAGAGTCGAAACTCCTGAGTCTAACTAGTCAGACAGCGCATGGCCTACGGGATAACGTATACGTGGGTACCAGCTGCCAAGAGTATCAAGATGAGACGGTTCTGTAATACTTTGTCAAAAACGATGGCTAGGTATAGTAAGACCAAGTCCACTGGGATTTCTGTCTCCAGGTGATCTATTATGATGCCGCATTTTTCAAGGATAGTTGTCTGAGCTGATTTTCCGGGCTGAAAACCTTGTTGGTGGGTGAACAATGTATTATTGTTACGGAGATGTGTCACAGTATTATCCTTCAATCCGATCAAGGGTTTTTGCCTCTGCTGACGTCAGACAGATGAGTCTTTCTTGCTTGGTTTTGATGAAGTCAAATGTCCCGACTTTGGGGGTGACTTGGGTCAGCTGCCCGTACTGGGGTGTCCCTTTGGAGTCAAGTAACAGTTGGAATATATTCCTGAGTGGTTGTGAACCTGTTGGGTTATGCTCATGAAGTTGTCTTGGTGGTAAGTTTAACGGAAAGGGTGAATGGTTGTTATCGTTCACTTAATCTTACGGTGTGTAGCCAGGGGGGGAGGGAGGGGAAAATATGGGTACTGGGCGTTACTATGTAGCATTAGGGGTTATGCTGAAAATGTTTATAATGGTAATTAGTGAAACTCAAAGCAAAAAGCTTGATTTGAAGTTTAGCTTTTGTCTTCAAGCTACTCACGTACTTGATATCATCCTTACTGTATTCTTTTAATGACTGATTACTACGGTACTAACTAGATAAACATTTTAAGAACTTTCTTCGGGTTATTCTGAATATCATCAACTAGTTCGGACTTTTGAGTTTTGTTGAGTTTTTTAGTTCGGCTCCTTAGTGTGTTTTGAGCTTTCGAAAACATTTAGTCCTGCTTTTCTGCCACTTCTGGATTGCACGTTCGCAAGTCCCGTCCCCTATTCTCCCTGTTTGTGAGTATCTTTTAGTCCATGATTAGAAGTGGTTTTTGGTGTGAATTGAGTTTTAATGACATGTGCTTTTTTTGTGGTGTAATTAGATCCTTAGATAGGTTTGTCCATTGTTGGGTAAAGTCAGCTTAAATTAAATAGGTCTTAACTCCACGTTCTAGTTTTTGTCTGATTTTTACGTAATTCTCAGAAGTTTTCTTTATGTTCTTATATTTTATATTACGCAGGGACAAATTTACTTATACGATAAAGTAATTTCTCTTTCTTAGAGGGTAAGTACTTTTTAGTCTGTAACTGGTCTGTATCCCCTAAGAGCATTAAGTCATGTAAAGTGGGTCTTTGGAAAAGATGTGCTCTTGTACCTTGTTCACCAATTTGGCGACGACTACGATAGTGAAGGCCCTGTAAATGGATGTGTGCTTCTGCTTTTGTTTGTGATTTCAGGTTTATACGGGTATCCCTTTTTTCAAAGATGGTTAATGACATAAAAACAACCAGCGCTAAGTAAGTTCTTCGCGTAAGTTATAGTTACTTTAGTCAACATGGTTGCTGTTGCCTACAAAATTTCGCGGAAATCTAAGGCAGATATGCTGTATAAGTGCTTTCTACTCTGGTTATTATTCTAATATTGTTATAAACAAGGTTAAACCATAAAGATTCAACAAATAGTTAATTACCTGGGAGATAGAAAGAGCGAGTACTTTAACTTTTATTGAATAACATTAAAACGCCCCATACGCATTCTGGAAACTTTGGGTTAGCCATAAAACCAGACCCTGGGCTCTTAACCATAGCACTTCGGAGCCTGTTGATATTACACTTAAGAAACAACTTAGTCAAATGAAATTAGATTCGAATTTTTGAAATTAATCATAAATTTCAGATCATTTATGTGTTTAGAATGATAATCTACGATATTAATGCGAACACAAAATATTGATTTGCTCGTTGTTAGTGATGGGTATTCTGGTTGTCTGTTCACGTACTTTGCAATACTGATTCCTCATAATTTATACAGATAAATGCAACTGACACGGTTTGCTCATACTTCCAAGATCTTCCAGAGCTTATGTACATTCATAATGAGAAGTAACTAGTCAATCATGATAGTCTCCGTATAAATAGCACAAACATGTTTGGTAACACACATATTTACATTATTTACGCAGCACACCTCTTCAACTACTAAATCTGAGTAGGAGAATAGAGATTTTTTTCACTGTTCGGGTTTTTGACGAACTATAGACGTTACGGATTACAGTATGTTGTTCAGTTCTGGATGTTCTATCCCTAATGTCAGCAATTGCTTCACATCTCTCTCGATCTTGTTGTGATAAATATTGGTGGAACAGTAATACCCCTGTTTAGTAGTGGGGCTCTGTAAAAATCTGTTTTTTTAACTAACAGAAAGAGGCAGTACGGAATGTGGGTGAATTTATGGTCTATGTCGGATCACTAGATTGTGTTTTTTGATTAAGTTGACATGCTTCGGTTATCGTCCAACCATTGAGTACATGTTCTATTGATAAAAACTGTTTGTGAGAGATCCTTTCGTCAACGGAAATTTTTAGATCGTGTGAAATTCTTGTGTTTTTAATTGGTCTCTAGTCTTTTTCAGAACGTATTATCTTTTATGTTTATTTTGAGAACGATTCCTGAAAATTCGCTATGGAAGATTGAACTTCGGTTTTGATCATTTTTTGTATTTTCTCTGCGCTACGTTGCAAGGATATGGCTGATTCAAAAGTATTTACTTTGTGTCTCAAAAAACGCAGCTCAGCTTTTAGCGTCATTCGCCTTTCCGTAAATTGGACCGGCGACGATAACGATTTCTCAGTACGTATAGGATAACTGAAATGATATCCTGGATATTAATTGTAGAATCAGAAATAACAATCAATCTAGACATGGTTTCGTTTAATATAAATCAAGCACAGTTCTATTTGAAATTTCTTTTCTCTTGAATTTTACGAGAAGCTTAAGCTCTGTATATTATGTTCTTCGGCGGTGACAACACATCTGGGTCCCAAACCCAACATAAAGTAATGTTGTAGACTTTCATACTTGTTCTAAACTAGGCCTACATACCAAACATCTTTCCTCATTTTTCTTGGGTCTCTGTCGGAGATTTTTGGTTTTGGTTGCCTGTCGGACACAAAGTGGTCCTGGATTTTTTTAGAAGAGCCGCAGACGTTCTTCTTTGACTAGGCGGTAGCAATGAATGTAACCAAACACGGTTTTTTAAAACAGAACATAACAAGTGAAATTTTCAAGCCTAATATCAGAAGATTAGAATCATGATCAAGAAATTCAGTTACTTTCTTCAGGTAGGGATTTTCTTCTGATCAACTCAGTCTTGAAAGTTTTGTAACTATCTGACTGAATCCATTTGAATTCTGATAGTTTGTTCACTGCTATTTCACTGTCAATGAATTGCATCATCAACTTAAAGAGGATCAACAGAAAATAAACCCCTAGAAGAGCACAACTCGTTAAGACCTACTCTTAAGACCTTTGTTCTGGGAAAATTTAATGAGAAGATAATTCATTCCCAATTATAAGTTTTTGCTGTCTAACCATCTGGTCGCACATAGGCTACATAAACAGCATTTAGGGAATATCATTCTTCCATTGACGCATTTGTCTGATTAGCCAGTGCCATATCTGAGCGTATTAAAGATCACCAAATACCGTTTGCTACCTTTTTGGGATTTCAAAATGCATATGTTACTATCCAATATTCACTCCCGCGGAAAAAATAATCAAAAATGGACTTCAAACTGTCTTTTCTGAATTTCATTAAAATTTGCCTATCTGAATGCTCTTTTGTTCCCTAATTAAATTCCTTCTTCTCCTCTAAGAAGTCTGCCTCCAAAAGTCGGCCTTCCCCAAGGGCCTGACCTCAGCTGTATCCTGTTTTTGATATATTTGTGGGATGTGAACCTACCCCAAAAAATATTGAGTTTGCAGATGATAAAGTCCTATGGTCTAACTCAAATAATTTGTAACTGGCCCAATCCAAGTTACAAAAGTTGCTTTATGCCTTTGAATGTTTCTCCAACAATTCATGGGATATCCACTCTTTGACTATTGGAAAAAATTAGTTTATAAGCTTATATAGAATGGTACTATCCAATCTCCTTATAATAAAAATTATTTTAGTCATCTAGTTGGAAAATTTAACCCATCTGTATAGGAAAAATCTAAATTTGGCAACTAGTTGACTAAAAACTTCACCCCAGCAAAACTGTAATTTTCCAACTAGTTGACTAATAGCTTCTCCCCAGCAACACTTAAATTTGCCAACTAGTTGACAATAAATGTTGCCCCAGCAAAACTTTCCTTTTCCAACTAGTTGACTAATAACTTCTCCCCAGCAAAACTTTCCTTTTCCAACTAGTTAACTATTAACTTCTCCCCGGCAACACTTAAATTTTCCAACTAGTTGACAGTAAATGTTGCCCCAGCACAACTTTCCTTTTCCAACTAGTTGACTAATAACTTCTCCCCAGCAAAACTTTCATTTTCCAACTAGTTGACTAATAACTTCTCCCATGCATACTCTTCTCTCTCTCTCTCTCTTTCACTATTTCTGTAACACTTTTCTCTTTTCAAACTACTATCTTCCTATTAGTGGCTTATATTGTTTTTGTTTTTTTTTTAGGCAAAGAAAACAGCTTCATCTGCTGCTAACTTAGCTGCGCAAGCAAATCATCCTTAAATGGCTCCATTAGCTCCAAATTTCCACTTTTGAATCAAAGTAAAGAACCATTATCTCATTCAAATGGCGTTTTTATTGACATTCCTGTTAATGATTACAATGAAGTTAGCAAGGATTTGCCCTCACCTAGAAGTATTTCTTTAAAAGATGTTGATAGAAATATGATTGTGAAAAGTGAAGTTAGTAGTGATATTAAATTTTTACAAGAATAAAATTATATTTTTCAGTTTATTGCTGTAATTTTATCAAAGATTGTTACTATTCCGCTACAACTTCTGTCTCTCTCCCTGTATCCTTGTTAGTGGGAGATGTAATTTGAGTTATTTATTGGGCTTTGAAGCCAGGGATTTTTTTTTTTATTAATTCCGTAGATAATTAGTTTCATAATACCTGGTCCCAAAAGTCAGATTAAATTTTTCAAAGCTTGGAGGGTTATTCCTCCTGTCTGTTAAAGAAAACAGATGCATATTTGAAGTTTTGTTCATTTCTATCTTGCATTTAATGGACATAAATTGTGTATGTTCCTTCATTGATCTGTCTTTGTTCCTTTACTGGAGGAATATTTTTGTCTCATTTTTAGAATTTGTAATCAATTTTAAGGTAAAATTCTACTTTAGCTACTTTTGACTATTTTGGAAAGGGGTTATGTTAGGACAATGAAACTTTCAGGGATGAGTCTATGGGCTAAAGTATGTCCTGGTAAGGTATTTTGAAGTCCCTACCTCCACCCCTTCTCCCTCTAGAGGGTCCTGACCTTTAAAAATATGTGTTATAAAAGTGAAACCTTGCAATATAGATCATCTGCTTAAACGAAGTACAGCAATAATTTTTTCCTCTTCACAACTTTGCTCAAACATAATTTATAATGTTTTAAAGATATGTAAATACATTTCCTAAATTTTGAAAAAAAACAACATAAATTTTCCAACTAAGATGACTAATAACTTCTCCCCAGAAAAACTTTAATTTTCCAAGTAGTTGACTAATAACTTCTCCCTAGCAAAGTTTAATTTTGCCAACTAATAACTTCTCCCCAGCAAAACTTAATTTTGCCATCTAGCTGGAAAGAAACATTGCCCCAGAAAACAATTCATTTTCCAACTAGTTGACTAATAATAGTTAGAATTTATTGTGAATAGCATAAAATATGTTAATAATACAGGTTTTTTTCAAATATAATTATCACTATTGTTACTATTCAGTTACAACTTCTGTCTCTCTCCCTGTCTCCTTCTTAATGGGAGATTTAATTTGAGTTAAATATTGGGCTTTGAAGTCAGGGATTTTTTTTTTATTAATTGTCAGTATAATTAGTCTTATAATACCTGGTCCCAAAAGTCAGCTTGAATTTGTCAAAGCTTGGAGGGTTATTCCTCCTGTCTGTTAAAGAAAACAGATGCATATTTGAAGTTTTGTTCATTTCTATCTTGCATTTAATGGACATAAATTGTGTATGTTCCTTCATTGATCTGTCTTTGTTCCTTTACTGGAGGAATATTTTTGTCTCATTCTTAGAATTTGTAATTAATTTTTTGGTAAAATTCTACTTTAGCTACTTTCGACTATTTTGGAAAGGGGTTATGTTAGGAAAATGAAACTTTCAGGGATGGGTCTATGGGCTAAAGTATGTCCCAGGAAGGTATTTTGAAGTACCTACTTCCACCCCTTCTCCCTCTAGAGGGTCCTGATCTTTGATGACCTTTCAAAATATATGTGTTATAAAAGTGAAACCTTGCAATATAGCTCATCTGCTTAAATGAAGTACAGCAATAATTTTTTACTCTTCATAGCTTTGCTCAAACCTAATGTATAAGGTTTTAAAGATAAGTAAATACATTTCCTAAATAAAAAAAAAAATAACATAAATTTGCCAACTAGTTGACTAATAACTTCTCCCCAGCAAAACTTTTCTTTTCCAACTAGTTGACTAATAACTTATCCCCAGAAAAATTTAAATTTGCCAACTATTTGACTAATAACTTCTCCCCAGCAAAATTTAATTTTGCCATCTAGCTGGAAAGGAACAATGCCCCAGAAAAAAATTCATTTTCCAACTAGTTGACTAATAAGAGTTAGAATTTATTGTGAATAGCGTAAAATATGCTAATAATATAGGTTTTTTTTTTCAAATTTAATTATCACTATTGTTACTATTCAATTACAACTTCTGTCTCTCTCCCTGTCTCCCTCTTAATGGGAGATGTAATTTGAGTTATGTATTGGGCTTTGAAGCCAGGGATTTTTTTTTATTAATTCCCTGGATAATTAGTCTTATAATACCTGGTCCCAAAAGTCAGATTGAATTTGTCAAAGCTTGGAGGGTTATTCCTCCTGTCTGTTAAAGAAAACAGATGCATATTTGAAGTTTTGTTCGTTTCTATCTTGCATTTAATGGACATGAATTGCGTATGTTCTGTCATTGATCTGTCTTTGTTCCTTTACTGGAGGAATATTTTTGTCTCATTTTTAGAATTTGTAATTAATTTTTTGGTAAAATTCTACTTTAGCTACTTTTGACTATTTTGGAAAGGTGGACCCCCGCAAGTCCAGCATTTTATGCGAGCGTTTTTTCTTTCATTAAATTTATTCCTGGAATAATTACCCCTAGTTGGTCTTGAAATATCTTTCTTTCCACGGTTCAAACATTTCTTTAGGTTTTTTTTTTTAAATCTTAAGTTTTGAAATTCTACTCTGGAGTTATCTATTTGTCCTCCAGGGAAGTCTTGTCTCCTGTGTCAACTACCGTTGCTACGAAAGACATTTCTAAAGAGTCCCTATGCACTAAACCAATCAATTCAAATCTCATTGCCAGCGCTAATAATTTATCTTTGTCGTCTGTAGCTTTAGTTTGTTCAAGAACTTTCCTTCCAATTGAAGGGATCATACCACTTTTATAAACAATAATAGCTATGTCAAATACACTTATACCAGAAGAATTTTTCGCATACTCTTGTGCCTTTCTACTAATTCGGAAGTAAAAATGATGCACATCCCTGATGGCCTTTATTTCTCAGATAGGAGCTCTTGCAGTTTTTGTACTGCTGGTTTTTCGTGCCAAAAGGCTGCTTTTAAAAGTCTTTCTAAATAGTGTAAATCTCTGAATTTGGAAATGTCTAAGCTCGTTGCAAATATTTGGATTGCTCCCCGTGTATAGCAAATAGCTTGATTAATCAAAGCAATGTCATTTTTTTCTAAACTCCTTTGTATTTGTTTAAGGGTCGTAATCCACAAATGGATATCATTTGGATATGTCAGTAATGAGACGGGAGGGGCCTGTTCTACTAATAGATTTTGAAGCCTACTCGTAACGGTGGAATCTCTCTATTGCCCTACTAGAGTGTTTATTCTTGACTGCGTTGGTTATAGTGTATTTTCTAGCTGTTTGATTTTGTTTTCAGTTTAAATTATGGTGCCTATATCCTCGTAAGTTCCTACTGTAGGAAATGGTTTTAATCATTAAATTGTTATAACCTTCTAAAATGGGTTGGTTTAAAATTGTGTAAGAACTGGCTCAATATTTTGAATTCATTTAAACCTTAAGGCTAATAGTACGGTTACACTTTTGAAGATCATTAAACTATGACACTAGTATAAAAAAATATTTAAGCAAGCTACAGACAATACGGACACTGAAACTTGTAACAAAGAATAAGCAAATGAGATGAAAGGAAGAATCTTAGGAAGGTTAAAAGCTGTCTAAACTTCCTTTTAAGTCAAGTTATTTTAAAAAAAGTTTCTTTAATGAACACCTTTTTTCAACTTTTTTGTCGCTGCTGATCTTGACAATAATCGTCAGAAACTGAACACCCACCTTCTTGGGAGGAACCGAGGACTAAATTTTTCCAAAATTTATAATTTTGATTAATCCCCCCCTTAAACAAAAGTCGCACTAAAATTGAGCACTATTGACCCCAGTTTTAAGGTTGCACCTTCTTTATCAGGGCTAAAGTTTGGTAGCGTGTTATATCTGAGGCTTGTGTAAGAATCGGCGCTCAGAACTCAGTGGCAACACATATTTATTAAAAAAGGAAATCAAAGGAAAATATCCTAACTCTAATTATTTTGAGTACTTCTACACCTCTTCTAGGTCTGTTGTCTTATATTCTATGGGTCTGCTTGTTCAATCCACAAATGTCTACCGAAAAAAAGGATTAAGTTCATTTTAAGCTATCATATGTTTCTAATTGGAAGAGTTACATTTGAATAGCTAGTCAAGCCTTGAGTTCTAGGGTATTAAAATCCTTTAGTTCAAATCAGTGCTTATCTAGTGAGCCAAACTAGAAATAACCGTACTTTATTAGCACCAAATTATAACATTAACCCAAACCAAGATATCATATTCTTATATCGTGTAAAAGTGATTTGTGCTCTTTGGACTTTTGATAAGCTTTAACTTCCGCAGGGAAAACCCTTAATTGAATATATCTCGACATAAAGGGCTGGAAATTCTTAGTTTGACAATATAATTCCCTTTTTCTCTAACCCGTCTGTATAAACATTGAGACCACCCTTGTATAAACAGTCGGTACGGAGCTAACGAAATGAAAGAATGAATAAAAAGGTATTAGGGTTCTCATCCGTATATACGTCAAAAGAATCCACAAGGGGTTTAATAATGTTGTTTTCCAACAATTCCACTTTGCTGGCTCTCAGATCATTATAAAAACCAGGGTAAATCCCAAGGAACACTAGGCTTGAAAAGGAAGCCCAAAGGGCTCTCCCAACGTTGACTTCTTTGTTAAAGTTTCTCCCCTCTTTAAACCTTCGGTTATTCGAAACTTCTTCTACAAGTTTAGATTTCTGGGAAGAAATTAATCTTTGGTTTTTTCTTAACCTTTAAAATGCTGTTTTTTCTAAATGGCTCAAGCCTTGGCTAAGTGAAATATACTAACCGAATCATAAACACAAATCACCAAAATATACACATACATAATATAACATAAAATATAACATACATAAGTGAAATATACACATACCCAAACAGCATTTAGGAAATATCATTCTTCCATTGACACATTTGTTTGCTTAACCAATGCCATATCTGAGTGTCTGTAAGATAACCAAATCCGAGTTGCAGCCTTTTTGGACTTCTAAAATGCAAGTGATAATATCCAACATCCACTCCTACTGCCAAAATTATCAAAAATGGGCTTTCCAATGCCTTTAGTGAATTTCTTTAAAAGTTACCTATCTGAATGCTCTTTTGTTCCCCAATTAAATTCCGTCATCTCTTCTAAAAACTCTGTCTCCAAAGGCCTTCCCCAAGGGGCTGTCAAAGTCTGGGTACAGCTACACAGCAGACTTGTATATAATAATTATCTTTCTTGCTTGTCTTCTAACTGCAAACAATGTGAGCCTCTTCTTAAAGTTGTGATGTCACCATAGGTTCAATACAACCGCCTGGGAAATCTACAAATTCATCCTTAAAGTTATAACCTTTTTAAATCTTTTTTTTCTAGAAAATAACTATATAGTCAATGTTAAGGTCTTACCCTGGTGCTAGGCATGCAGGATGCTTTTTCATAATGATTTTTATGTAAGTAGTAACCTCCAACTAATTACTGGTTGTTTGCTATTCTTACTTTAGGAAAATGGAAAGGTTCCACAGGGATCACATATAACGTTGAAGGGTTCTAAGGACTTGTGATTAATAGTTGTGCACTTTATGACATCTTTGTAGGTTTTTAGCCAATGAATTTTGTGCTACATTTTGTTACCGTCGTAAATTTTAATTGTGTTCTAATTTAATATTACTTTGTTCTTCAGTTTCGTTTTTGAATTGTATTGATTTTTGCTATTCCTTTTCTTCTAAAATCAAAATTCCTGATATTCATTTCAGTTTTATTACTTATGATACTTTCTCTCTCTCTATTAGGCCGACGTGTAATTCGTACGGCCATTTATCTTCTAACCACATATTTCTTTCTTCTTGATTTGATATATCTTTTAACATTGTACAGTACTGCTATGCTCTTAAGTTCCATTTCAATTTGATTTGCTTCTCATTCTCGGATGGTTTGTACATACATATTTCTTTGCTTTTCGGTTTTGTTTTTGATTTATAATAATTGTTTCCGATGCAAGTATTCTAATTTTATGTATCTTTGTTATTCAGTCTAAATTTTTGTTTAGCCTAATTATGGTTTCAGGAACATTAATTAAATTTATCAGATTAGTCATATCATATATTATTGTCTAGGCTTTTGAGTTGTAATCTAGTCATAATGATGGCTGAATAAAACACATTTTGTAAATCGACTCACTGCACTTTATGTTTTATAATTAGGAATTCTATTTATGTAATGTTTTAGGCGTTATATATTTAAAATCATTTCGATTACTCCTGATGGGTATGATATAATTTGTTCTCTTGAACAAACTCTTTGGCTCAAGCCTTGGCAAAGTGAAATATACTAACCGAATCATAAGCACAAATCACCAAAATATAATCAAATTTTTAGAGTCCTAAGCTAAGTTCACGTGTATTTTTCGGTTCCTAATCTGTTTTAGTTACATTTTCCATCCCATAACTAATAGACCCTTTTTAAGTCTATTGACAACCCTCAAATGGTAATATCTGTCCTGACTTCAATTTCAGTTTAAATATCTCATATGTAAGTATTAAATCTATTACCTCAACTCAGCATAGGATCTGAGTTTAGCCCAGGTGACAAAAATCTCTTCTATGCTTATTATTTTATTTTGGTGGTTTTTAAAGGAAATTTATGCAGGCTAGCAGTATATTTTTATCATAGTTAAAAAGATCTTAACTTACTCATATTCTGTGGTTCCGAGGCAAAACTACGTTAATTTGTCTCTCCTCTTTAAGTTATATTCATTTTGCTACTTGATCCCTCTAGTGACCCTATCTGCTCTCTTAGCCAGGCAACCACTTTTGGTTATCAGGTAGGTTGTTTTTCCAGTGTTTCAAAGCCTGGCAGTCCTTTTTGTTTTAGACCCATAACTGGTCTAAATTAGATCTTCAAATATTTATTGCGGGATCAAAGTTCATTCAATCCTTCAACAAAGAGGTATCACCGCAAGATTCATGACTATTAACGCACATTGGAGTTTTTTTGAAGTTCAAGCTAATTTGAAATTTTTGCTATATTTCTGATTTTTTTATGTCAAATGTAATTACAAATTTAAAAGATATTTAGCTGCCAAATTTAAGCAACATAAAGTCTTCGCAAATGCTTATCATCTCTCCAGGAACATTTTTACTTTGCCTAAGAGGGGAGAGTGAAAATCCTTTGATTTACTGATAAGATTAACCTTCCCTACTCAATTGTAGTAGCTAAAATTCCTAAGTCCCAAGCACCAGAGTAACCTGCATCAGTAAAAGAATCTAAGTGGCCCACGCAACCTACATCTTTGCTATTAAAATCATAACCTACTAAAGTTCAACCAGAACAAAAACTGATTTCATGTATTTAGTCCACAAGATAGCCTTCCCATATACGATCTGGTGCACGAAACTCAACAAACCACCCAACAAGGGGAGAGAGTGGAGTGGCAGAAATTAGCTACCTATCAAACAGTACATTTTCCCATTGACAGCATCAATTAAATTGTACAAATGCAAAACAACCTCACACGAAAAGCCATCAGTATACCTCTTGGAACAAAAATATAGAAAATAGCAGTGATTTAGCTGCAAATCAGCAATCACCACTCGGCTTTATCACCCCATATAGTAATCATCTCTAAAGTTCTATCACTCCAAACACCAAAGTAACCACACTCAACCTAGTACGAAATCTTACAGTAAATATAACGGGCTAGACTACCTAGAACAACTAAAAAAGAGCCTTTTATGCCCACTGGTTTTTATTTTACTACAGAAAACTAGAAATTCTTAAGGTTAAAAGTAATAACAGTCCTCAGCCAAAAATACATTAAATTTATCCAGTCCATCAAATACTAAACAAGAACTTTTGTCAAAAGTTATTATACTCCAAGTGTGCGTAGTGTGTGTCTGTAGTACAAAATCGTCAGAGATATAAGCTTTCATTTAAATACATGAATTAGACCTGCGTTTCTTCTAGGACACTAACCTTCAGAGTAGGAAAAAAATTATATAAAAAGTCTTTGAGACACAAACGAAAGATAAGTGAACAGGAAGACACAGACGGGGTGCAGCCCTGACAATAAGAAAAGTGATTTAACACTCTCTAGGTGCTCAAAAGGGGCACCTTTACAAAGTTTATGGAATTATACCTGAAATTCTACAACATAGGGTAAAACCATTCAAAGTGATCTCATTTTATACCCCAAACTGAAGAAACAGTGTGCTTGAAGTGGTTCAAGAAGTAACCCAGGATCATAGGTCCGTAGTTGTAAGAGAATTTAATGCACAAAGCTATGTATGGAACGATAGTAAATAAAGTAATATTAAGTCATAAATCCATATTTCTGAGAGAATTTTAGAACTAAATTTGAAGGTTATTAATCCATATGGTCTAAAAAGTCACTACAAGCCGAAAAAATAAATTCTCAGAAAAACACCTGGAGCGTTTCATAGAAACAATCATAACGCTTTTACAAGAGTTATACGCAAACGACTTTATCCTTGTCACTTCCATTGGACTGATTCATTTTATTCACGCCTATGCAACCATTAGAGTTCGACGTTACAGAGTAGACTGAACAGTCTTCAAAAATTTTTTTGAAAAAACAGTTTACTCACAATTGCCGCGATTGTGTAGTTCACCTGATATAGCGCAATTCTTGAATTATTAGGTTCTAGATGCAGAAGAGAAATCACTATTCAGAAAGCAATCTCAAACTCCGTTGAGATCCTATTGGAGAAAACCAAAGTTGTGGTGGAGAGATAACACAAAAGTTACAGCAAATAACAATATTCATACAGGAAACCTTTTCATTGAAATTGTGGGTCTGAAAGACTCTATCTAGATAAAAAGAACAGAGGCAAAAACACACAATTTCATAACAATGGCAAAAAAACAAGCACAGTCCTACTTTTTGAAAAACTATTCAAAAACACACCCATAGTGGACACATACAACTTAATTTCAGCACCCTGTTTCACGAACCATTAAATAGGATACATTTGGGCAAAAGAACCAAGGGAAAAGTTCATTGATATCTTTTTCTTGCTGTATAATGAGTTATGACAGTCATGGTAATTCCCAAAAATTGGTAAACAAGCGATGATCAAACACGTTAGGAAAAAAGTTAAACCTCATGATAAACGCTTTTCTTAACTACTACCATCTTAACTCTCCGTTCTTGGGCAAATAATAAAAAATATGATGCAAAGGAAATTTGACTGATTTGCAGGGAAAAATATCTTCTTTTCTTATTCACAATCAGGTGTTAAAAAGCAACTGTCAACACTTGACCGAATCAAGTATAAAATATCTGATTTGCTACAGGTGAATGATCGCAAAATTTCGTCTCTGTGTTTGGGCCCAGTTACACGAAATGAGAGAGGTCTGCAGGAAAGATGCAATTTAAGCCCAAAGTGGCATCAGCCTCTTAGCAAGACACCCATTATGATTTAGTTGGCATCAGTTGGTAATTGAGGGGGATGGATAGTCCAACTCTTGTTTCCATAGTCTGACATTCCAGCCTTCGTCCAGTCTGGACTTGAAGGACGCAGTCGTGGCCGTTTCATGCAGTTATTGTTTCAAATATCATGCTATTCCACTCATTGACAACACACTCGGAAAGGAATTTTTGCCAAGTTTGTGCGTTTATAGAACGTTTTGCCAGTTTATGTCACTGTCCTCCTATGGGGTGCTGACTTAAATGTCTGTTAAAAGGGGGGTCATTTGGTTGTGCGTTATACTTTCAATTCTACATCATATAAAAACGGCGGCATCTGAATACACGTGTTGTCAGCGGCATACCTTCCAGGCTCTTGCTCTACGAGAAATCTTGAAGACCAACTATTCACTTCTTGTCAAGACTTTGAACACTTTTGACTGGCTGGTGACATTCTGATAGGGCGGGGATGTAAGACATTCGCCAAAATCAAATACAGACCGAAGTAGAAAATTATATAGCTCTAGATATACTGTATTGGACTGGTTGGCTATAGTACGTTTGAGAAGACCAATGTTTGAAGAAACTGCTTGTTGCCAGTGGCCGTGAAACTTTAATTGATCATATATCATCACCCCTTGATCATTTTCTTTGGGACTTGTCTTTAGCACTAAGTCAGCCAGTGAATTGGGATTAAATGTTTTGTTCTGACGGGGTTTGTTGCTTCCAAAGTGAAGGACACTGCACTTCGTTGTGTTGAATTCAAGTTGCCAATCTTGTGCCCATGTTTGGATTTTACGAAGGTCAAACTTCAGACTTAGTTGATTTGCAGGCCCGAAAAGCTTGGAGTCATCAGCATAGAGAGTGATGTGGTTTTTTGTTCCGTTCACCATATCGTTGATGTATATGAGGAATAGGGTATGGCTCAAAACTCGTAATTACAGGTACGTGCAGTTATCCCTCTTTTCAAATATGGTTAATGAAATAAAAACAACCAGCGATAAGTAAGTTCTCCGCGTAATTTATAGTTATTTTAGGAAACATGGTTGCTGTTGTCTACAATATTTCGCGGAAATCTAAGGCAGATATGCTGTATAAGTGCTTTCTACCCTGGTTATTATTCTAATATTGTTATAAACAAGGTTAAACCATAAAGATTCAACAAATAGTTAATTACATGGGAGATAGAAAGACCGAGTGCTTTAACTTTTATTGAATAACATTAAAACGCCCCGACCGCATTCTGGAAAGTGTAGGTTAGACACAACACCAGACCCTGGAATCTTAACTTTGGCATCTTGGAGCCTGTTGCTACTAGACTTAGGAAAAAACTCAATCAAATAGGATTAGATCATAATTTTTGAAATAAATCACAAATTTCAGATCATTTAATTTTTTAGGATGTTGGTCTACGTTAGTAATTAGAGCAGAAAATCTGGATTTACTCGTTTTTGGTGTTACTTACTCCAGTTGTTGGTTTTCTTGCTTGGCTATACTGATTTCTCATAATTTCTACTTAATAAGGCCACAGACACTTTTTGGTCAGCAGTCCAATATCTTACAGAGCTTATGTACCATTATAATGAGATGTCAATAGTCATGGATAAGAGTCTTTCCGTAGAAATAGCACTAACATGTTTGGTAACACACATATTTACATTATTTACGCAGGTCACATCTTAGAATTCTACATCGGAGTCGGAGGAGAGTATTCTCCTCCACTTTCCAGGTTTTTTTACACAATGCGGAAGTTGTAGATTACAAGGTTTTGTTCACCTCCAGCTGTTCTATCCTTAAGCTCTGCAACAAGTGCTTTACATCTCTCTCGATCTTGTTTTGATAGATAATGGTGAAAATGTAATACCCTTGTTTATTAGTGGGGCTCTTTAAAAATCTGTTTTTTTAACTAAAGCGAAGAGGCAGTACGGAAAGTGGTTGAATTTATGGTCTATGTCGGATCACTAGATTGTGTTTTTTTCTTAAGTTGACATGCTTCGGTTATCGTCCAACCATTGAGTCCGTACTCTATTGATAAAAACTGTTTGTGAGAGATCCTTTCGTCAACGGAAATTTTAAGATCGTGTGCAATTCTTGTGTTTTTAATTGATCTCTAGTCTTTTTCAGAACGTATGATCTTTTATGTTTATGATTAGAACGATTCCTGAAAATTCGCTATGGAAGATTGAATTTCTGTTTTGATCATTTTTTGTATTTTCTACGCGCTACGTTGCAAGGATATGGCTGATTCAAAAGTATTTACTTTGTGTCTCAAAAAACGCAGCTCAGCTTTTAGCGTCATTCGCCTTTGCGCAAATTGGACAGGCGACGATAACGATTTCTCAGTACGTATAGGATAACTGAAATGATATCTTGGATATTGGTTGTAGGTTCAGGGGCGACAATCAATCTAGGGATGGTTTCGTTTAATATAAACCAAGCACAGTTCTATTTTAAATTTTTTTTCTCTTGAATTTTACGAGATGTTCATACTCTGCGTCGGATATTTTCAGGCAGTGACAACATATCCATTTCCCTCTACTAGTTCTAAAGTAGGCCTACATAACAGGCATCTTTCCACCTTTTTCTTGGGGCTCTGTCTGGGACGTTTGTTTTTGGTTGCATTTCTGATATAAAGTGGTCCGGGATTTTTTTTAGAAAAGTCACCGAGATTCTTTTTTGAGCTGGCGGTAATCATGCAGGGAACCAAACCCGGATTTTTAAAACATACCCTAACAAGTGAATTCCAAGCCTAATATAAGAAAATTAGAATCATGATCAAGAAATTCAGTTACTTTATTCAGTGAGAGGATTTTCTTCTGATCAACTCATTATTGAATGGTTTGTAACTATCTGACTGAGTCCAGTTGAATTCTGATAGTTGTTCACTGCTATTTCACTGTCAATGAATGGCATCATCAACTGAAAGAGGAGTCAATATAGGCTATACGAAATCATATTATTGAGTTAGGACTAAAGTGAATACACCATTCAATGCCTTTTTTTATGCTGATGACGAATATAATAAGCATTTCTATCGGAAATGAATTTCAGCCCCCCCCCCCCTATATAGGCTATACCTAATACAACCTAACCAAACCCTGAATTGGTATATATAGGGGGGGGGGGGCTGAAATTCTTGTCCGATAGAAATGCTTATTATATTCGTAATCAGCATAAAAAAGGCATCGAATGGTGTATTCACTTTAGTCCTAACTCAATAAGGGTAAGACACCCAGTAGTCA
>NW_028297440.1:594906-604906 GCF_049724085.1 Artemia sp. Qi Xiang Cuo
AATTCAAAATGAACTTTGAAAAATTAAGAAACTGTAACTGTGACAAGGTAAACCACAACCAAACACTACTAAAATATTCCAACTCGTGCATTTCAACGAAAGAAATTCAAAAATGAACTTTGAAAAATCAAGAAAATGTAAGTCTGACACGGTAAACCGCAACCAAACACTACTGAAATATTCCAACTCTTGCATTTCAACGAAAGACATTCAAATGAACTTTGAAAAATCAAGAAAATGTAACTGTGACTAGGTAAACCACAACCAAACACTACTGAAATATTCCAACTCTTGCGTTTCAAGGAAAGAAATCCAAAATAAACTTTGAAAAATAAAGAAAATGTAACTGTGACAAGGTAAACCACAACCAAACACTACTGAAATATTCCAACTCTTGCGTTTCAAGGAAAGAAATCCAAAATAAACTTAGAAAAATCAAGAAAATGTAACTGTGACAAGGTAAACCACAACCAAACACTAGTGAAATATTCCAACTCTTGCATTTCAACGAAAAAATTCAAAATGAACTTTGAAAAATCAAGAAAATGTAAGTGTGACAAGGTAAACCGCTACCAAACACTACTAAAATATTCCAACTCTTGCATTTCAACGAAGGAAATTCAAAATGAACTTTGAAAAATTAAGAAAATGTAAGTGTGACAAGGTAAACCACAACCAAACACGACTGAAATATTCCAACTCTTGCATTTCAGCGAAATAAGTTCAAAATTAACTTTGAAAAATCAGGAAAATGTAACTGTGACTAGTTAAACCACAACCAAACACTACTTAAATATTCCAACTCTTTCATTTCAATGAAAGAAAATAGATAATAAATATTAAAAAAAAATAAAAAGTATATGAGAATAGGTTAAAAACCAAGAAAAACTTATGAAATATTCCAACTCTTTCATTTCAACGAAATAAATTAAAAATGAACTTTGAACAATCAAGAAAATGTAACTGTGACAAGGTAAACCACAACCAAACACTACTGAAATATTCCAACTCTTGGATTTCAACAAAAGAAACTCAAAATGAACTTTGAAAAATCAAGAAAATATAACTGTGACAAGGCAAACCACAACCAAACACTACTGAAATATTCCAACTCTTGCATTTCAACGAAGGAAATTCAAAATGAACTTTGAAAAATCAAGAAAATGTGACTGTGACACGGTAAACCACAACCAAACACTACTGAAATATTCCAACTCTTGCATTTCAATGACAGAAATTCAAAATGAACTTTGAAAACTCAAGAAAATGTAACTTTGACAAGGTAAACCACAACGAAACACTAGTGAAATATTCCAACTCTTGCATTTCAATGAAAGAAATTCAAAATGAACTTTGAAAAATCAGGAAAATGTAACTGTGACAAGGTAAACCACAACCAAACACTACTGAAATATTCCAACTCTTGCATTTCAACGAAGGAAATTCAAAATGAACTTTTAAAAATCAAGAAAATGTAACTCTGACAAGGTAAATCACAACCAAACACTACTGAAATATTCCAACTCTTGCATTTCAACGAAAGAAATTCAAAATGAACTTTGAAAAATCAAGAAAATGTAACTGTGACAAGGTAAACCACTACCAAACACTAGTGGAATATTCCAACTCTTGCATTTCAACGAAGGAAATTCAAAATTAACTTTGAAAATCAAGAAAATTTAACTTTGACAAGTTAAACCAAAACCAAACACTACTGAAATATTCCAACTATTTCATTTCAACGAAATAAATTCAAAATGAACTTTGAAAAATCAAGAAAATGTAACTGTGACAAGGTAAACCACAACCAAACACTACTTAAATATTCCAACTCTTGCATTTCAATGAAATAAATTCAAATGAACTTTCAAAAATAAAGAAAATGTAACTGTGACTAGGTAAACCACAACCAAACACTACTGAAATATTCCAACTCTTGCATTTCAATGAAAGAAATTCAAAATGAACTTTGAAAAATCAAGAAAATGTAACTGTGACAGGGTGAACCACAACCAAACACTACTGAAATATTCCAACTCTTGAATTACAACGAAAGAAATTCAAAATGAACTTTGAAAAATCAAGAAAATGTAACTGTGACAAGGTAAACCACAACCAAACACTACTGAAATATTCCAACTCTTGCATTTCAACGAAAAAATTAAAAATTAAATTTGAAAAATCAAGAAAATGTAACTGTGACAAGGCAAACCACTACAAAACACTAGTGAAATATTCCAACTCTTGCATTTCAATGAAAGAAATTAAGATGAACTTTGAAAAATTAAGAAAATGTAACTGTGACAAGGTAAACCACAACCAAACACTACTAAAATATTCCAACTCTTGCATTTCAACGAAAGAAATTCAAAATGAACTTTGAAAAATCAAGAAAATGTAAGTGTGACTAGGTAAACCACAACCAAACACTACTGAAATATTCCAACTCTTACATTTCAATGAAAGAAATTCAAACTGAACTTTGAAAAATCAAGAAAATGTAAATGTGACTAGGTAAACCACAGCCAAACACTACTGAAATATTCCAACTCTTGGATTTCAACAAAAGAAATTCAAAATGAACTTTGAAAAATCAAGAAAATGTAACTGTGACAAGGTAAACCATAACGAAACACTACTGAAATATTCCAACTCTTGCATTTCAACGAAATAAATTCAAAATGAACTTTGACAAATTAAGAAAATGTAACTGTGACAAGGTAAACCACAACCAATCACTACTGAAATATTCCAACTCATGCATTTCAACGAAAAAAAATAAAAAATGAACTTTGAAAAATTAAGAAAATGTAACTGTGACAAGGTAAACCATAACCAAACACTACTGAAATATTCCAACTCTTGCATTTCAACGAAAGAAATTCAAAATGAACTTTGAAAAATTAAGAAAATGTAAGTGTGACAAGGTAAACCACAACGAAACACAACTGAAATATTCCAACTCTTTCATTTCAATGAAAGAAATTCAAAATGAACTTTGAAAAATCATGAGAATGTAAGTGTGACAAGGTAAACCACAACCAAACACTACCAAAATATTCCAACTCTTGCATTTCAATGAAAGAAAATCAAATGAACTTTTAAAAATCAGGAAAATGTAACTGTGACAAGGTAAACCACAACCAAACACTACTGAAATATTCCAACTCTTGCATTTCAACGAAAGAAATTCAAAATGAACTTTGAAAAATCAAGAAAATGTGACTGTGACCCGGTAAACCACAACCAAACACTACTGAAATATTCCAGCTCTTGCATTTCAATGAAAGAAATTCAATATTAACTATGAAAAATCTATATAATGTAACTTTTACTAGTTTAACCACAACCAATCTCTACTGAAATATTCCAACTCTTGCATTTCAACGAAAGAAATTCAATATGAACTTTGAAAAATCAAGAAAATGTAACTGTGACAAGGTAAACCACAACCAAACACTAGTGGAATATTCCAACTCTTGCATTTCAACGATGGAAATTCAAAATGAACTTTGAAAAATTAGGAAAATGTAACTGTGACAATGTAAACCACAACGAAACACTACATAACTAGTCAATAACGATATTTTAATCGTAAGAAATACAATATGAACTTTAAATAATCAATAGAATGGAAGTGTGACATGCTGAAACATAAACAAACACCAATGAAAGATTCCAACTCATGTACTTAAGTAATAGAAATTCAAATGAACTTTGAAAAATCAGGAAAATGGAACTGTGTAACGTACATAAACAACCAAACGCTACTGAAACATTCCAACTCTTGCATTCCAACAAAAAAAATTCAAAATGAACTTTGAAAAATCAAGAAAATGTAACTGTGTCAATGTAAACCACAACGAAACACTACTGAAATATTCCAACTCTCGCATTTCAACGAAAGAAATTCAAAATGAACTTTGAAAAATCAGACTTTTGGAAGGGGAGTGGCCGGGGGGAGGGGGTCGTTCTGTGTCTCAGTGCACAAAAAAAAGTATAAGAAATAGGGGAGGGAAGGGGAGGGGAGGAGGGGAGGAGGAGGAGGGAGGGAGGAGGAGGAGGAGGAGGAGGAGGAGGAGGAGGAGGAGGGGATGGGAGGAGGAGGAGGGATGAGATGGAGGGAGAGGGGCTCCTTTGGGGGGCCAAAGGGGGGAGGGGCCCTTTGGGCCCCGGGGGGGGGGTCTGGGGGAACCTTGAGAGCCGGGGGCCCTTTGGGAGTCCAGTGGACCTTTGAAGACCGGTGGCTTCCTTCGGGGTTGGGGTAGAGGGATCGGGGGCCCTTTGGGTTGGGGTAGAGCAATCGGGGCCCTTTGGGTTGGGGTAGAGGACCTCACAACACTGTTAAAATACAACTTGTGTATTATAACGACCACACTCAAAACCTCTTCCAAAATCTCTTCAAAAATGACCTTTTAAAATGTCTCTAGCTGTTTCGCCGAAATAGTTCCATAAAATAGCTAAAACGGTTTCGCCAAAATTATCCCTAAACGGAATTTCGGTATGTTCCTTTTGTTTGGCATCTCTGCGCCAATGCATTTCAAATTATTTGGCAACCTTTTCGCGCGCTAAGATCAAAACGTCTGCTCGGAAACGATTCTCTTGTTAGAAACAACAAATTAATTTCCCTTTCGTGAATCAATTCTCTTTAGAACAACAAATTAATTCCCCTTTCGTGTCAATCAATCAATCATGACATCATCTGTCATGTGTGATCAAAACTTTGTCTCGGAGACAATTCTGGTCGAAGTCCAAAGACATTAATTAACTTGACGTCATCTGTCAGACACTCCCTGGAAACAATTTGATTAATGATTGCCAACTCTAGACTGACCAGAAAAGAAAGTTGGCTCGGAAACGAGAACAACATTGATCCCATTAACCACGCGTTCTCTCTAATTACTCTGTTCAAAACAACAACAACATTGATCCCATTAACCACGTGTTCTCCCTAATGACTCTGTTCAAAACAACAATAACATTGACCTTGGCATTTTGCCTCGGAAACAATAACAACATTGACATTCGCTGAGGGCGTGCCAAAAACACACCTGAAGAAAGAGGTCATTGACCGATTACGCAATCATTTAACCACGTGTTCTCCCAAATGACTCTGTTCAAAACAACATTGACCTTGACATTTGGCTCGGAAACAATAACAACATTGACATTCGCTGAGGGCGTGCCAAAAACACACCTGGTGAAAGAGGTCATTGACCCCATTACGCAATCATTCTCACTAATGACTGTATGCCCATATATGGTGTGCTGTCACGAGTCAATAAGGCATCTCTACTAATTTCATTGTAGGTCAATAAAATACTGGAAAAGGGAGGGTCCGTTTTGGTGTGTTAAGGAGTCTTCAAAGGATGAGACATAATTGTTACTTGATTCCTTCCACTTGCTTTTTGAAAATAATTCATGACTCATTCAGATTTGAATTATTCCAGGAAAATTTTGGTAAAAACTATCCGCAACCAGCATAATTGAAAAGATTTTCTGCAAAACAAGCAATGTAGGAAAAGGATGGGATTTGTGCTAACTAACTTTCGGCACCGGTAAATTTCATTGTTAATGGAATGTTAATCAAACAGATTCTAGTTGCTGCTATAATTAATAGACCTTTTTCTGCTAATTACTAGATTTTCTGATTTTAAATTTCTATATGCTTTTGTGAGAGTCAAATCGTATAGTTTTACGTTTCACATAGGTCCAGTTCGTTGTCATGGCACAGCAGTTATGACACTCTCGTTCTTAGTGAATATTTGAGTTCAAATTGTACTATGGCAACAACTGTGCTCGATTTTAAGTTATAGAATTTAGGGAAGATAGCATTTGCATCTATTCTTTGCTCTTTTCGAAATATTTTTCACAAAAGTCAAACGCTAATTTTTTTTTCTTTGCGTTTGTGGGCTTCAACTATTCTCTAAAGTTTATTCTATAGCAGGGAGGGGGGGGGGGGCAACCGAAATTTCTTTAAGACCTAGCCTGAAAATGCATTATAGTTCTGAGGGTCCATGTAAAGTTATACATTCTCATGTTTAATTTACAGCCTCTAAAGAGATTATTTGGAATGAAAAATTAACAAAAAAAAGTTATTATTTTTATTAAATTTTTTACAATTAAGAATTTATAAATTAAGTGTTATTATGGTAAGTACCCATTTGAAATCACGAATCATTGAAATCATCTGAACTACCCATTTGATATACGAACAACGTCTTCGTCTGCTTCACCTGGTATGATCGAGCTGTACAAGCTATGCTATGGCTGCTATGACAACGTCCCCGGAGAAGCACTGCTGGTCTTTAACGAAAATCATCTACGTGGCCATCTCTTAAAGCTTCAAACTGGGAGGTTCTACAAAGATGTAGGCAAATGAGCCTTTCGATACAAAGTCATCGATACCTGTAACTGCCTAGCCGAAGAAACCGTTCTAGTACCGTCCATCAGCTCTTTCAAGAACTCATTTGACTAGATACACGAGAGTCGTATGTACGACTTCAGTAACTTTAGAAGATTTATCTAAATTTTTGTATTGTCTTTTTCCTGTTTTATAAGAGGCTCTGGACTACGTTTTTAAATTATATTAAATATAAAAAAAACAAGTTTTTTAAACTGAAAGTAAGGAGCGACATTAAAACTTAAAACGAACAGAAATTATTCCGTATATGAAAGGGACTGTCCCCTCCTCAACGCCTCGCTCTTTACGCTAAAGTTTTTTATTGTTTTAAAAAATAAAGTTGTGAGACAGAGTCAAACTTTAGCGTAAAGAGCGAGGCGTTGAGGAGGGGACAGCCCCTTTCATATACGGAATAATTTCTGTTCGTTTTAAGTTTTAATGTCGCTCCTTACTTTCAGTTTAAAAAACTTGTTTTTTTTTATTTAATTTCTGATCGTTTTTTAGTTAATGCAGCTTTTATTTGCATAAACTTTTCTTTTGCTAAATGGATGTCTTTACAAATTAACGTACGTAACTAACTTCTATATTCGTATATTTTTCTTCTGGCAAAAAATATAAAGTTGCAGATTTTTGCAGATATGAGCTTGAAACCTATGTAATAGGGTTTTCTGATACGCTGAATCTGACGGTGTGATTTTCATTAAAATTCTTTCACTTATAGGGGATGTTTCCCCCCTCTTTAAAAAATCGAGTAAATTTTCTCAGGCTCGTAGCCTTTGATGAGTAATACTAAACTGAATAAAATTTATATATTTAGAATCAAAATGATAAACACATTCTTTTTATACATTTATTGACATCAAAATTCTGTTTTTAACAGTTTATATTAATATTTATCAGTATCGCTGGTTTTTTTTTTATTACGTAGAGGATGGGGTTATCCCCTTAGTCAATACCACGCTCTTTACGTTAAAATTTAAAAAAAAAATTTGATTCACAAACCCCTGAATCACACAGGCCGTTTAATTAGAATAGATAGCTCCTTTGAAAGCACTAAAAAAAAACTGTAGCGTAAAGAGCGAGGTATTGACTTGGGGGAAAACCCCCTCACATACGTTATAATTTCTGTTGGTTTTAATTTCCAATATTCCTTCTTACATTTCAGTTGAAAAAACTTTTTTTTTTTATTTAATTTCTGCTCGTTTTTTAAATAAAGCTTGGAAATCCGGCGCCCCCTTCATAGAAATGTCCCTTCCCCCAAAGAAACATCCTCCACGGAAATATTCTCCAGAGTAACCCCCTCCTCTAACCCCCCCCCCTCCAGAAAAAAATCCTTCCTGAAAATGGTTGTATACTTCCCAATAACCAATAAATAATGCTGGCAAGTCCGGCGCCCCCTTCATGGCAATTTCCCTTCCCCCATGAAAACTTTCTTCATGAAAAGATCCTCCAATATAACCCCCTACTCCCCCATCCCACCAACGACCAGCAAAAAAACCTCCTGAAAACTTCTGTATACTTCCCACTAACCAATACTATGTTAACATTGGGTAAAGTTCATAACTTTTAGCCCTCCCCCTGGGAACTTCGGGGGATAGTCATCCTGAAAGACATATTTATCATATTTTCGACCATTCTGAACAAAATGGTTATCTCAAAATTTTGATTGGGTGACTTTGGAAAAAAATAAGCATGGGAGGGGGCCTAGTTACCCTCCATTTTTTTTGGTCACTTTAAAAAGGCACTAGAACTTTTAATTTCAGTTCCAATGAGCCCTCCCACGATATTCTAGGACCACTGGGTTGATGCGATCACTCCTGGGGAAAAAAACAACAAACAAACAAAAAAACAAATAAACACGCACCCGTGATCTTTCTTCTGGCAAAAAATGCAAAATTCGAAAGCACATTTTTGTAGATAGGGGCTAGAAACCTCGACAGAAGGATTCTCTGATACACTGAATATGATGGTGTGAATTTCATTAAAGTTCTATAGCTTTTAGAGGGTCTTTCGCCCTTTTTTTGAAAATCAGCCAAATTTTCTCAGGCGCGTAACTTTTGATGGGTAGCACTAAACTTGATGAAAGTTATATATTTGAAATCAGCACTGAAATCTGATTCTTTTGATATATCTATTGGTATCAAAAACCCGTTTTCTAGAGTTTCGGTTACCATTGAGCCGGATATTTTTATTATTTTAATATCTAAACTAAAAATTGAAAATACCTGGATGTCAATTAAAGAAGCAGAAAAAATAATAGAGAATTTCCTATTTAATTAGTCTGGTATTTATACATCGTAATTCTTGATGCAGTTTAGCTTCCGCAATGTTAAGCGTCTTTTGTGTTATGTCGAATTTATCTTCGCAGAAAAGGCTACTGTTCGAAGCTGCAAGACCTTGGTATTTTTCCCAAGAACATGTGTTTTCAGTCCTGAGCTTTGTTTATTGGGAAAGTGCTTATATTATTTGTAATTTGTCAATTAATTTAGTTATTTATCTATAATTCCCGTTTTTATTATTTACATATTTTATTTACTATTTAGTAAATAATGAGTAAGTTAAAACAAAAGCTTTGGTGCAACTTTTGTTCTTTTGTAGCGCATCTGCTACAAAAATCCATGTTTGAATCTAATGTTTCAAAGGTATTTTAACGTTGTAGAAATGTGCTTATTATTGAAGTTCTTTACACCTAATAATTTCGACAGTTGGCTTTCCAATATATGGATACATATGGATTCTGTAGTTTAATGCGTTTTGACTTTATTGAGCATTATGTTTGATGAACCTTTTAGGTTTTTTATGCCTGCTAGCATACCCTTTCTGAGGCTTACGGCTGGCCAATTCCATTTCAGACAATAAAAAACTAACTGATGGAACTTATCCACATTTACACTAGTACTTTTTTTCCCTTTCTAGTCTATCCTATGAATTACCGCCATATCTTGACTAAAGATATTCGTGCGTCAGTCGTGTGGGAGCTAGAATTAGTATCAAGCCCGTTCGTCATGCAGAGTTAAATCTGCTATGTCACAACAGGACTTTTCATATGGTTCAACTTTTCAAATAGCTCCTTGATAAATCTTCAATGTTACTGTATATTTCAAAATTTTATGGCTTGTAATAGAAGCGTAAGTTAGAATAGTCTCAATCGTGAACATGATCAAAAAATGACTTCATTGAGTGTGGAAGAAATTCGTCCATATACATCGAAACTTAAGCGAAATTACAGGACAGGAAAGTATTGAAAATCTAATGGTTTCAGTGTAATACCAATTTGTAGTAAACAACTTATATGTCAATGAAATACTACAAGAGAATTCATGCCACTAGTCCTATTTTTCGCGGTGAGTCGATCAGCAGGAAAAAGTCCAATCTGTGGCTTTATTTTTTTACTTCTAACTAAATAACAGATGAGAACAGAATTTCGCAACAACGATCTATAGCTGCATTTCCAACTTCAATAGAGTTTTTGGGGAATATTGGAATGACTTAGAGTCTATGCCTACCATAGTTAAGCGTTGTTTGACAGAAAAGACCATATTCTGGGAAGCAAAACGACAATAGTCTTCATAATTTTGATTTTAGAAATTATATCTG
>NW_028297440.1:609906-663474 GCF_049724085.1 Artemia sp. Qi Xiang Cuo
CAAGCTTATCAATAAACCACCAGCCTGGAAGACCGTATTCAAAGCTATTTAGCCTTGCCAATAGTATTTTTCACTCTCCTTCTTTGTCGAATAAAATAATAATGAAGGCTAGACAAATGTCGTGCAAAACTCAATTCAAGGTGCTCTAAGAATCACCCGGAAAATACAGTGCTTTTAAACCACTAAATAAATGCTGTTGGATGTAGAAATTTGACGAACTTAGATTTGACAAGGCTCAAAGTTTAGCTATTCGACTTTTTACCTGTTATGACACTACCAGTTGACTTGTGTTTGTACTCTAGGATTAGCTTACCACAGGTTGATTCCGGTAGCTCAATAGAGCATTTCCAGGTTCTCTTGTCTTACTTCTACAGCTGAAAGGACTATTATGAACCTGCACACAACAATTAGTAATTTATAGTGACATTCTTTATTTGTGGCCACAGCCTTCTCTTGAAATCTTACCCCTATCAAAAGGTGGCCCTACTCCAAGATATTTTTTCCTTGTCTTCATATTTTGTTCCTTTTTATACACCTTGCTTCTGCTGAAGCGGTCTTTGATTAAATTCGTATGCATATCTATGTATCAACTTAAAGGAAAGTCGTTGAATCTTTAAGGGGAGGCACATTGCCACCGCCATAAAACAAATTTTAATTATCTAATTTACGTGGTTGTCCTTTTCTCTGAAAACATTACCTATTTTCTTCGAAGGATAATTCCGATAAATTCTATAAAACAATGGTTATCACTGCCTGGAATACGCTCTTGGCCACTAAGAATTCCCTTTAGCATAATATGCAGCTTATTTGTACTATTCTAGTACAAAAATCTTGTACTAATCTTGTGCATATTTATACAAAATCTAGATGAGCAACTAGGAAATTAGGCCCTGTTTAAACCTATATTTTTATCTCTCCTGTTTTATCCACCAGATTTTACAAGTTTTTACGCAGGTTGCCATTCTATGGACAATTTCCTTATCTCCATGTTTTAAGAAGGAGGGCTGGCTATTCTTACGATTAGTGATTTTTTTCCAAGTTCGTCAAATTTCTACATCCAACAGCATTTATTTAGTGGTTTAAAAGCACTGTATTTTCCGGGTGATTCTTAGAGCACCTTGAATTGAGTTTTGCACGACATTTGTCTAGCCTTCATTATTATTTTATTCGACAAAGAAGGAGAGTGAAAAATACTATTGGCAAGGCTAAATAGCTTTGAATACGGTCTTCCTGGTCGGTGGTTTAATGTGATAAGCTTGAATATTGGAAAATAAATTAATTGAATTTTTGGTCCATTCAATTGATGGTTCGTCATTGATTTAATATGAATGTTTATTTGTTTAAGTCAGTGAGTTTTCCATTTCTTGTTCACCACTCGTTAGGATGGCTGGCAGTTGGGGCAGAGTAAAATCCAATCTGATACTCTGGTTGCAACCGCGTTGATTTGGTGATGAACTTCTTCGTTTTTTTTCAAATACTGTATGTGGATTAATGTAGTTTTTTTTTGGAAATTTTAAAGGATTCTTCGTTGGCTATTATTTGCTGGTAAGTTTTAGGTTATAGGTTATTGCTTTTATTTTGCTTTCTAAAATTATTCTAAGTTTCGCTTGAATTTTTAGAGCGCTTAAATTTTGCTTTAATTTTTCCTTTTATTTTACATTTTGTAACTAATAAAAATTTTATTACATTAAGCTAGAACTAATATAAGATTACAGCCAGCTTGTATACACATCGCGAGTAATGTAAACCCTGGTTGCATTTCTCATTAGCACTAAATTTTAATTCCCGTCCAAAAGTTTTTTTTTCAAAACCGAGTGAATATGCTACCTCAAAGGTCAAAGGTCAATAGATGTTTCATATTTACTTAACATTGGGAGAACAGCAGTGATTGAGTTCAATTTGCAAGCTGCCAATGACCGTATTTCAGCAGTCTATCCTCCTTCGTGTTTTTTGGAAACGACCAAAAAATGTCTAAGTTTTTTTCAACACGTTTCCCTTGAAGATTTATTGTACTATTTCAAATTTTTCTCTAATTATAAATATCTATCCTGCCTCGTTTCTTTATTTTTTTCGGAACTAGGGTATTTGTTTTGCCTCTATGAATAGCCTATATTTATTTCCTCGTCATTATCTTTTCTTGTTTGGTCGGGGTGATGTAATTATTCTGAGTATATATATCAAATGAATTTTCTTTTATTCTGATTTTGAATATTTTTAATTTATTACTTTAACTTAATCCATCAAAAGTTACAAGAAAATTAAGAATTATTAAAATAGAAACTGTAACGTCACTGTGTGTTTTGTTCCCGTGACAATCTTCTATTTGGTTCCGGAGACAATATTACTCGTAGGCTAACTGGAATACACAGGGGCTATTAGCTTCATTTTATCTGATTTTTTACTAAAAAAATACATTATGAAAATACTTTGACGTTATTAACATGAATATTAAGAAAAGTGTAAGTTCATAAAGATATTAGTTTAAACTTGATATTTTAGATTTTTTGAAAATTACTATTTATTTTAATCGATTATTAAACGACTTGGAGCATTTCTTGCTCTTCTTATCTAATATCGCGGCGGATCTTCTGGGTTTGAAATTCCCAATTACTTTTGTTTCTTTTTTTTACTATTTTGTCTATTCGACTAAGCAGTACTGATTTATAATGAAACTAGACGTGAGGGTGGTTCGTCATTGAGTAACAGTAAGAGCAGACCAGAATTATCAATATTAGCTATCCAAAAGGATGCATTGTCTTATTTGTTTATCCTAATTTGGGCTTAAATTCTATATAAACAAGCATAATAATTTTCATACACTGACTTACTTTACACATGCATAGCTCAAAACCAGCCATTGTTTAAACTTTGAATTTGAACTTTCTTCTGATACATATTACGCGGCTAATTAAGAATTTGAACTTTTTCTGACACCATTATTTAGATGAAGTTCCTCTCTATAAGGAAGGAGACCCTTTTAAGACCTCTCTTCGTGCCTCCAATTTCTATGATTATCGGTTTCTCTCACAAACTTTCTTGAGTCTTATGCAAGGTACCCATCTCAGCTGGGCAACAATTCTTTTTTTTCGCTTCCTTCAGCGACTTCTACTAAACTTCCATATTTTTTTCTTCCTTATAAGGTTACTTTCTTCCTTTTCTTCCATCCCTCTCCTCAAGTGCTTGAATTATTGGGTCATAAAATGCCATATTTTCGAAGCTCCTCTACTCCTAACACACCCATAAAATCGCAGCTTCTAACATAAAATTGTTCTGACAACAATATATGTGGTATCTTTGCTAAATTGTAGCAGTGTTATCCTTAAATGATATGTATATAGCCTTTACCTGTAGTAAGGCTGAATTAGAACCCTGTATAGTGCTATTATGCCTAAAATTCTTCTGTTTCTACCAACGTTTCTACGGTCCAGTTAGATTTTTCCTTGTATATTATCTTCTATTTTTGTTCTTTTAATTTGTGGTCCGAAGTCCTTATTATTTAGTACACATGGTACTACTGCATAACCAGTATACATTGATTACTAGCACTAATAATACTCCTAATACTACTAATGATACACTTAATTCTAATTGTTAAATACTAGATACTTTTTTTTATTTTATAATTTTTGATTGAACCTTTTTTCTATTTTGTCAAAGTTTGAGCATCACTACTCGAAGTATTGCTAATTCGAGTACCGCTAAAAGAGAAGTCATTTTGATTTCTCCTTTCGATAAAGTCATTCTGTTTCAATCTACAACTTTATTTAGTCTTCTCATTCCAGTTTTAACGCATGCCACCAGATGTAGTAAAGTAGATTGTAGTAAAGTATATATATATATATATATATATATATATATATATATATATATATATATATATATATATATATATATATATATATATATATATATATATATATATATATATATATATATATATATATATATATATATATATATATATATATATATATATATATATATATGTTCCTCCAGGGCATAACTTGCAGCCCTTTTCCCAGGGCTCTGGGGGTGGGGGTGTGTAAACCTTGGAGGCATTTTTATATGATCTTTTAACTATTTTGTTTTAAAATGAATATCTCCCCATTTCAATAAGATGTGTTTTATGAAAAATGATGTAGTTAGAAGGAGGGGTTAGTTGACCTCCATCCTTTTAGACGCTTAAAATGGAACTAGAACTTCAATTTTCAATTTTCAACCAAATGAGCCACTTCTAAAGTTTATATAACCATTCCTTCTATGAGAACCTTAAATGCCCCCGGGGTAAAACTTACAATCCTTGCAGCCAGGTTCTGGTGGTCCGTAACAACCCCAAAAGCCTTGTTAGATGATCTCTGGACTATTTTAAATACAATAGCTATCTCTAAAATTTTGATTGGATGTATTTGGAGAAATGATGGGCGTGGAGGGGGGAGGGGCTGGTTGCTCTCAAACTACTTTTGACTCTTTAAAAGGGCGCTATAACTTCTAATTTCAATTTGAACGGGCTCCATCTAAATTTTATACGATATTCCATATAAATCATATATACCCCAAGGACAAAAGTTTTAATCTTATATACCCCAAGGACAAAAGAATCTGGGGATTGTGCCAAACCTAGAGGCAATTTTATATGTTTATTCAACTCTTTGGAAAAAAATGGCAATCTCAAAATTTCTTCCGATGCTTTTCGGTGAAACGAGGGGTAGTCGGGTGGGGAGAGGGCTAGTTGCCTTCCATCACTTTTGACTTTTAAAATGGAACTAGAAGTTCCAATTTTCAACTAAATGACACCCCTCTAAAGATTATAAAACTATCCCTTGCATAAACCTTAAATGCCCCTAGGGTATAACTTACAACCCCCAAGGCTCTTGGGTTGTTTTTTTTTAACCCCAAAAGCCTTGTTATATAATATTTGGGCTATTCTGAATAAAATAGGTATCTCAAAATTTCAATTCGATGCATTTCGGGAAAATACGATGTGTGTTGCATGGGGGTGGGGGTGGGTAGCTTCCCTCCGATCACTGTTACTCTTATCAAGGGGATTACAACTTCTGATTAATAATCTAATGAGCCTCTCCGAAGCCTATACGACGGCTCTTTCTATAAAAATCTCATATAACCCAAGATCATAACTTAAAACTCTTGTTCTAAGGGCTGTAGGGGGTTGTCATCCTCAAAGACATAATTTACGAACCTTTCAACTACGCTTAACAAAATGTCTATCTCAAAATTTTGATTGGATGTGTTTGGGGAAATGATGGGCGTGGTGGGGGCCGGTTCCTCCCCAATCACTTTCAACTATTAAAAAAGCATCTAGCCCTCTCAAATTCAATTCAAATGAACTCTTTTTTAAGTTTCTACGACAACTCCTTCTATACGAAATGCCCTGGTCTAAAACAAACAAACAAACAAACCCTTAGGCAGCGCTGTTGCGCTGCCTATGAAACCTATAAAATCATATATTTAAAATTTAGTCGCTTGTCAAAATTAATAATAGTATATGGAAAAACAAAATATTTCAAGGAATCAAATAGCAGAATTATCGAATATGACATCATACCCAAGAGAAACAAATTTTCAAAAATTATGCTTGTTGTTTAATCTTGTCGAAAGATAGGCGTGCTATGTCTTCTTGTATATGAAAATGCAGTTTTTGTCAAACTTGCATTTATTTTGATTTCATGTGTTTAAAAAAAGAAATAAACACGCATTCGAGATCTTTCTTCTGGCAAAAAATACAAAATTCCACATTTCTGCAGATAAGAGATTGAAACCTCTACAATAAGGTTCTCTGATACACTGAATCTGATGGTGTGATTTTCATTAAGATTCTATGACTTTTAGGGGGTGTTTTCCCCTTTTTTCGAAAATAAGGTATTTTTTCGCAGGCTCGTAATTTTTTATGGGTAAACTTAAACTTGAGGAAACTTATATATTTAAAATCAGCATAAAAGTTCAGTTCTTTTGATGTATCTATTGCTATCCAAATTCCGATTTTAGAGTTTCAGTTACTATTGAGACCAGTCGGTCTTACTATGCAGTTCGTTACCACGAACTGTTTGAAACTTTAAATATAACTGTACAAGCCTATACTGTAGTTATAAGGCCTATAGAAGTTAGTATAGACAAGAGTTCGTTCCTTATTATATTTAATGTAATATGCCAAAGAAATATTCATAATGTTGTTCCTTTAAGTTTCAGGAAAAGGGGATACTTTTGATCGTGGGTCTCCATAAAGGCTTATGACATTGAGATGAAACCTTAAGAAAACGCTGAGACGGATGTCATGAAAATCAAAGCAAAATATGTGCTTGCTGGTAGTCAAAAGGTTTTATCAGTGATATTTAAGGAACGCCTGAGGTTATTAGGTAAAACTTTCAGGGTATGTTGCGGGTGGTGTTGAAGAGTCACTGTAGGGCAACCAGTCCCCTTGCAGTGTTTAGATGCCCCTTCCCTCAACACCAATCGAAGTTTTGGAAAATTCATATTTTTCATACTAATTAAAAGGTCTAATAACTATCCCTATGGGGATGTCATACCCCGGCAGCCTTGGAGCAAGGATTGCAAATTACGTGATTTGCTGAATTCAAATATATAATTTTCATCAAGTTTAGTCCTACCCATCAAAAGTTACGCGAGAAAGTTTGCCGGATTACCTGAGAAAATTTGGCTGATTTTCGAAAAAAGGGAGAAAGACCCCTTAAAAGTTATAATAGAACCTTAATGAAAATCACACCATCATATTCAGCGTATCAGATAACCCTACTGTAGAGGTTTCAAGCTCCTATCTACACAAATTACCAGAAGAAAGATCACAGATACGTGTTTTTTTTTGTTTGTTTTTTCAGGGGTGATCGTTTCGACCCAGTGGTCCTAGAATATCGTCGGAGGACTCATTGGAAGAGAAATTAAAAGTTCTAGTGCCCTTTTTAAGTGACCCAAAAAATGGAGGGCAACTAGGCCCCCTATATATATATATATATATATATATATATATATATATATATATATATATATATATATATATATATATATATATATATATATATATATATATATATACGAATTTGCACAAATTTGTGTTGCAATAAAATTTAGGTAAAATGATGATATCTTATTTACATATTGCCATAATAAGGGTAAGCTAGAAAGTTACTTTTGGGTTGTCCTGAAAATTTCAGAAGAACCGGTTGCACCTATCGTTGCCTTTTTCTAGATAAATTAAACAATATCTTACCATATTTACTTCTTTTTTGTAAGAACTTGAAAAGCACCATGTACTGAAGAAAGGCTAGAGTATTAAATCGAAATTTCCAGCATATTTTAGATTCAATAACTAACTAAAGCGAAAGATACTATGTGCATCCAGCTGGTCAAAAGGGCGCATCTGCAATATTTCAGGTATATCTAGAGGTATGAATTAGCGGAATTTGGGACTAGAGCTAGACTTCAAGGGAACTTTGTAATTGCTTTTACAAAAACCACTCTTTAGAGTAGACCCTTGACACTCGTAAATTCAAAATTTAATCACTTGTAAATGGTAACTTCCTTGTTGCTCAAGATCAGCGACTATAATTCCCCTAAATAAACTTTTAGACTATGATGATTTTAATGCAACAGTTTTCACTTCGATCCGCCAGAATCTTCTTGGGGCTTCAGCCAATTTTTCGAAATTTAATAAATTTATTTTTGCAATAAACTTTTACAATTACATTCGAAGCAATAGTTGATATTCTTGAATTCAATTCAAATGAAGATTTTTCCTCAGTTGGGGTCTTTTTTTTTTAGAAAATATGCTTCAAAATGTTCAGTTACTATGGGATAGAACTCGCTCTTTTTGAGTTTTCAGCTTACTGCAACCTTGATATTAGATGTGGAGATCTGTTTTCATTTTCATCTTTATTTATGTATGTGTTTTTATTTTTTTGCTCTTTTGCTCTGGTGTTTTGTTTTTTACTCCGTGCATTCCCGGCCATGGAGCCATGCGGGTATGGAGGGTGGGGATATTTGATGGTGTTGCTGTTAATGTTATACAACAATACGCATATTTTAGATTTTTTGTTGAATAAATCCACCTATCTATAAATAAATCCTCGACACTTTTAGCAAAACTAGCTTTAGTTCATATAAATGTCTTGCTCATTCCAAACGTTTCAGCATTCAGAATAATAATGTCAACCCAGACTTCAATATTTTAATCTTTTAAAACCGGGGTTAGGTTTTATGACAGAGGGAAGGGGGCAAAATTAGACTTCGCCTCCCCCTGCTACACCATCAGTTCTGCAAATATTACGATTTTTGCTCCTAAATATTATAATTTTAGCTTATATTGCCGCCTGCCGGGCACGCGGCCGGGAGTGTTTGTCCCCAATTGCTCCCCTATATCTAGCCCTGGAACCTTTCACTTAAAAATACAGTGGAAGAAAGCTAATGAACATGTTTTCATATTGTTTTATGTTCTTTTTTATTTTTTTTTTAAACCTGATAAGAATTATTTAATTTAGCCTCAGGAATAGAATCAGAGAAAACTAAAACGACTGATCTTCCAACATCTTCTAATTTTCAATCTATAATCTTTAAGCCTGATTTATTGAACCAGCCTTGAATATTTAGTATTTTCTAAAAATAGTATGGAAGAAGTTCCATAGCAAATATGCCACAATAAGTTATTCGAAGAAATATATAACCTATAAAATTTATTTAAACTTATACAGATAAAGTTGTTTGGTATACGATAATGTATTCAGAGCACACAATTGCAAATTCTTTAGAATTGCTTTGGAAATATTGATAGAAAACGGATTAGTAAGTTCGTTTTTTTTTAAATGCCTGGTAAATAATAGTTTAACTAAATTCTCTATACAAATTGGTATAGTACGTTAAAAAATGAAAAAGAAGGGATTTCATCTTAGAAATGGGTTTTTCTGATATCGTTAGTCGATGGACTTGCTAGGAGACCTTTCAAAAAAGGTTTACTGTTTTAAAATATAGAGATTTGTCTGGGAAATGATCAAAAATTTTAGATTGGAAGGAAGGAGGGAAAGTACTGTCAAGATTTTGCTTAATCAGTTAAATTATAGTTGTAATTTAGAAACAAAAAAAAATCGTCATAAGAAAACACGGTTTTGCTTCAAAACAATTGTACTATTTGTATATTGCATCGTATTTACTATTAATTCTTTTTTTGTAAGATTTTGAAAAGCACTCTGCCCTCAAGAAAGGCTTGAGTATTAAAATAGTTAACTAAAGCAATAGATACTACGTGCATCCAGGTGGTCAAAAGGGCGCATCTGCAATATCATGTACAGCTAAGGGTAGGTTTTTGGACCGCTTTTACCTAGGCCACTCTTTAGAATAAACCTTTGACACTAATATAATCAAAATTGAATCACTTGTCAAAGTTAGTCACTGTACAAGGATCAATACAACATTCTAGGTAATCAGGTACCGGAATTATCAAATATGATATCATACTCAAGAGAAACAACTTTTCCAAAGTTATGTTTGCTGCATTATCTTGTCAAAAGATAGGCGAGCTTGTATAATGAAGGTACTCATCCTGTCAAAAATTGCATTTTATCCTTATTTTATTTGTTGTTATTTCAAAAAAGTACTTAGCTATAAAAAATAGCTTTCAAATGAACCCATAGACACCTCTCTGTGATGTTTCAGTGTCCCACTAGCAACGAAGAAACAACTGATTAAAGTTTTAGGCCGCGAAGACATCCGTGTTGTATTTTCAGAACCAAGGGAATCTCAAGTGGGATAAAGTCTAGTTGCATTGATTTTTAACAACAAAATCCTAACCACTAACCAAATAAACTCAAAACATATTTATTTAAGCAAACCAAGAGATAAAATGAGATATAACACAATAAGATCCTTATAAGGAAATGGTCAGTCAATATCTGCCTAAACTGAAGGTTGTAGCATGATAGATGTCAGAACGGCTTCAGCCCTACAAAAGATAAGAAAAAAACTATGAAGATTTTCAGTCCATTTATTTTAATAATATTCCCCCCCCCATTCATCCAAAGTTCTATAGCACAACTATTATTAAACTTAGATGCAAAATTTTGTTCAACTTCAAAATATAAATAGGAAGAAAAAATCTCGATTCTTAAGGAGGAAAATCGAAAAAAAAGTTTAACGAATATTCTTTCTATTAACCATAGAAATAGAAATAGAAATTTCTATTAGAAATAGAAAGAAATTCTTTCTATTTCTATTAAAAAACAATATCAATCAAAAACAGGCAGAAATCAACTAAACAAAGTTTTTTTTTCCATAATTAAAGTTTTCCAAAAAAAGTAAAGAGTTATGTTAAACCAAAGACGTGCAGAAATAAAATCAGCATATAATTTGTGCTTGAAAAATAAGAAATCTGTTATAAATGGAATAAATGAGACAAAAAACGAATAAAAATCACCAAGAGTAATAAATTAAAACTGATAATTAATAGAAGTCACCAAAAACAGGAGTAAGGCTAAGGACCTGGGTGAAATTTACGCTTAACTAAAAACCAAACATATTCGAACATTTTTTCTTTTATAACACTTGTAAATCTAAAATACTGAGACTTTCGGGAATGAAAATTATTGTATATTAAACCTTTAATCTACATTAATAATTCTTTTCAGTGATCGTTGCTATTATGTTGATTTTGCTTTCTTTTTTTTGTTTAATTTATGATAACAACCTCTTCGAGCTGAATCTAATTGGGAATGAATCTGTAATACCTTGTGCTATCTTGAATAGATAATGTTCTGGTAATTACTTGATTGCCCGGTTTTCAAGATCTACATGCTTTTTTAAAAATAGAGTCATATAGTTTCATATTTTACATAATGACGCTCAGATTGTCACAGCACAGTGCAATGATATTCTGCTTCTGAGGGAAGATTTTGAGTTCAAACTACGCTTTGGCAACAGTGTACTAGCAATAAAATCAGTTAAAATAGAAAACATAGCGTTATTAACATCATATACTTTTTGGGTTTTCCTGGAAGCTTTAGGAGGGCCAATTGTATCAAATTTTGGTCTTTCCAAGAAAAATTAAATAATTTTGTACCGTGTCCGTGTTGGCAATAATTAGCCAAAGCGCAGCTCTTTGATCAAACAACTAAGGTAGCGCCACCCTGGACACGTCTTCCACATTTTAACCTCCAAACTCCAACACCAGCCAAATGGTATCAGTACTGGTGAACACGTTAGTACGACAAGACATGATATTATTTTTGAAAATCGAAGATCAAACAAATTATGTGTCAAAAACCTTATATTTCAGCGAAAGTAGAGCCAATGAAATTGAACCTTCCGGGCTCATGTTACTTAGGCTAAGGAGACTTCAAATTAGCACTTTGAAGAAAGGCACTTATCCAGGGATGATAATAATCATTTTCGAAGCCTTATCATATAAATAATAAACCTTAGGGTAAAAACGTGAGTTAAAAGAGAGATTAGTTGCCTCCCTCACTATAACCATGGATCAAACAGGCAAGGCCGTATCCAGGGGGGGGGGTTACCCGGTCTCAACCCCCCCCCGCCCTCGAAATGTTTGTTTGACCCGTAAAAACGTAACAAAAATGGACGTAAACAAATTTTGTATGTGTTTTTTGAGGTTTTTTATATAACTCCCCCCCCCTAAAAAAAATTAGTAAACCCCACCCCCCGAACAAAAATCCTGGATGCACTTATGCAAACAGGTCTTAGTAACAACCCGGAAGTGAAAAGTGACCGTTTTTGATACAAACATAAAAATTAAAACAGAAAATTTTGACTAAAATAAATGTAGCTGAAAAATTTATTATTTATGCTAAATTTGAATTTCTTAAACGTATTAACTTTAAAGTTGACGATCAAAAGTAATTGGTGCACACAAATCTGCATACTTTTAAAAATATACAAATAAAAACATTGCTTTTGAAGTTTCCTGAAAAAAAATTGGACGTATTTAAAACAAGATGCCATTGGTACAATGTCACTATTGCACAAACGAGAAGGTTTATATATTTTAGAGACGGTTTTCCCCGCCATAAAACAAATATGCAACCTCTCTGATCTACAACAAATAAAAATCGAACATTCATCAACTAAAGACATTTTTCCATCTTGTAGCAAAAAAATTGCCTTCTGATGAGAAATATACAGGCAGGATAACAACACTGGCTATTCTATTATGGCTATTGTGTCTAAAGAAAATCTTGGCCAACACTCCGCGAAGAAATCTTAGTTTAAATTTTTTTAAGCCTAATATTAAGCCTATAAGCTATTGTTATTGGTAAAGTCATTCTCGAACTATAACATCGCAATATAAAATTGAATCCTTTTACGCATTTATCTAGTTTAATATTTTCAAGAATAAAATCAAGTATAGAATATTAAAACCTTTTGCTAAAAGTAGAACCAAAGGAAGCCAATACTGTACATGCCTCGACTCACGAGTGATCGTCCGGGATAACGTACGTTATTTTCGCATTTCGTTGTAATTTTGTTTTATATTGTAAAAACCTGACCCTTTGTCTTTTGACTCCACCCCTTCATAAATACATCCTCGACACTTTTAGTAAAACTAGCTTTAGTTTATTTACATGTCTAGCTCATTACAAACATTTCAACCTTCAGAATTTTAATGTCAAACCAGACTTGAATACTTGAAACTTTCAGTTAAAAATAGAATGGAAGAAAGCTAATCAATATGTTTCACGCCGGGTTAATTTTTTTTTTTTTTTTTTTTTTTTTTTTTTTTAATTATGACACTAACCACTACAATGACAGTTAACCAGATAAGAATAATTTAATCTAGCCTTATGAATAGAATAAGGGAAAGCAATGAGAATAACAATCTTCAACATATTCTAATTTTAGATCTGAACTTTTTAAACGTGATTTTTCTTTTCTCCAAGCTTTCGTAATTCCCTAATCTAATATGAATTCTATTAATAAAGCAGGAGAAAGATAACTAATACCCATAATCAACCTGTGCGAAATGCATCGCCTTCTGAATGACAATACTGAATCAGACTTGAATACTTAGTCTTTTTTAAAAACAGTACAGAATAAATTCAAGGACAGGCATGCCATAATAAATTATTCGAGGTAATATATAACCAATAAAATATATTCAGATTTATGTAAATACATTTATTTTGGGATATGATAATGTACACAGTGGACACAATTGCAAATTTGGTAAAAATTTTTTTGGAAAAACTAATAAAACACCGTTTGGTAAAACAAAAAGTATACAAACTTTCATTGTAAAATAGCTGGTAAATAATAATTTAATAAATGGTCTGTAGAATTTGGTATATTAGTTTAAACAATGGATAATTTCATACGAAACAACTTTTTCCAATATCAACTAAGTGATAAATTTAATAGGTTAGTTGTAAGGGGTGATTTGGGGTGGAGCTTCCAGAGGAGAGGATACTAAAATCAGCTTACCAAGAATCTTTGAGAGATACGAGGAAACTTGGGCTGTTTAACTTGGGCTAGCCAAGTTAAACATATTTTAGAAAGTTGTGGAGAAGCTAGGCTGTGGGAAGGGGGAACAGGTTTAGTGGTAGAACGGGGGGCGGTAGCAAAACAAGTTAAGTTTATTTTAGAGAGCCCGGAGATCCAGGAATGGCATTGTGATATATCCTTGTCACCTTTTCTATCTCTGTATGTTAGTATTAAGGACCTACGGAGGGAGGAAGTGTATTTTAAGCCGGGGCTTAGTAGGGAAGAATTAAAGTGGGTAATATCGGTAAGGGGAAATTTCGTAGCATTTGGAGACAGGAGAAAATATTTGGGGAAGATTAGGTCAAAGGTTGGTCGCTATTTTTGTCCGAAGTGTGGGACGAAAATGATGATTTAATTCATTTTTTACGTTTATGTAAGGAGTTAAGAGGTTTGAGAGAGGAAATGGATGGGTAATATATTAAGAGATAGAATTTTTTTGGGGATAAAGAATTTGGGAAGGTCTATTGGACTGGGCATGGAGCATACAGATCATTTTCTTTAGATTTTTGTTTTGTTTATAATAAGGGTGTTTTCATTTATTATTTTGAAGTGTATTTTATGTTAACCACGGCCCAGTAGGGCTTTTAGTGTTAATAGATCATATAATAATAATCATATCATATAAAACAGTTCAAGGTAACGAACTGTAATTAAGGAGCGACCCGGCTCAATAGTAACCGAAACTTTTAAAAACGGAATTTTGATACCAATAGGTACATCAAAAGAATTGAATTTTAATGCTGATTTTAAATATATAAGTTTCATCAAGTTTAATCCTACCTGTCAAAAGTTACGCGCCTGAGAATATTTTCCTGATTTTCGAAAAATGGGAGAACACACCCTTAAAAGCTATAGAACCTTAACGAAAATCACACCATCAGATTCAGAGTATCAGAGAATCCTACTGTAGAGGATTCAAGCTCCTATCTGCACAAATGTAGAATTCTGGATTTTTTGCCAGAAGAAAGATCACTGATGCGTGTTTATTTGTTTGTTTTTTTTGTTTTTTTTTTTCCAGGGGTGATCGTATCGACCCAGTGGTCCTAGAATATCGTAGGAGGGCTTATTCGAACAAACAGTAAAAGTTCTAGTGCCCTTTTTAAGTGACCAAAAAATGGAGGACAACTAGGCCCCCATCCACGCTCGTTTATTCCAAAAGTCACCCGATCAAAATTTTGGGATATCCATTTTGTTCAGCATGATCGAAAATATAATAAATATGTATTATATAATAACTTAATCCCCTAAAATCCACGGGGGGAGGGCTGAAATTTATGAACTGTACCCAGTCTTTACATATAGTATTGGTTACTGGGAAGTATACAGACGTTTTCAGGGGGGCGGGGGTTCTGGTAGTGGGGAGGGAGGTTGTTCGGGGGTTATGTAGGAGGATCTTTCCATAGAAAAGATTTTCGTGGGGGAAGGTAACTGAAATTAAGGAGCAACATCAAAACTCAAAACGAACAAAAATTATTACGTTTATAATTGGGTTCACCCCCTAGTCAATACCTTGCTCTTTAAACCAAAGATTTCTTAGTACTTTCATAGGAGCTATTTATTTTAATTAATTAAAAAACACTTTTCGAAAAATAAGTTTTTCAAAGAAAAGTAAAGACCATTTTAAACTTAAGCTCAGCAGATACAAATACCTTCTAAAATTCAAACTCGAAACGGCCAGAAATTACTATTAAAGAATAAATGAAACCCAAAACGGACAGAAATTAAATAAACAGTCATAGAAAAAACATAAGACAAGTTATAATACAAATGAATAAATAGATTTTAAAGCGAGTAATGCTTAGATTGAATATGATTATCAAGCTTAAAACGAAAAAAAAGTATTTTGATTTGCATATTCAATTTAAGTTTTACACATATTAAGATTTATTTATTAATTTACATTAATATCTATTGTATGTTTGTTTGCATTGATTGTTTTATTTAATTTCTGTTCGTATTTAGTTTCATTTACACTTCAATAGGAAAATATTTTTTTTCGTTTTAAGCTTGATATTCATGTTCAATCTAAGCATTATTCGCTTTAAGATCTATTTATTCATTTATAATATTACTTGTTGTATGTTTTTGTCTGATGTATTTAGGGCGTGGAAGAGGGGGAGGGGCTAGTTGGCCTCCGATCTCTTTTGACTCTTCAAAAGTGAGCTAGAACTTATAATTTCAAATCAAATGAGCCCTCTCCGAAGTTTTTACGAGCATCCCTTCCATAAGAACTTTACATGCCTCTAGAGCCTTACTCATATCGCCTGTCTCCGGGCCCTGGCGGTTTCCGTCGACAAAGGAATTTTTCTTATCTGACCTTTGAACTATTTGCAATGAAATGGCTATTATAAAAATTTTATCGGATGGGCTTGGGGAAAAAAGGAGGGGGGGGGGGGGCTAGTTGCCCTCGGATATCTTTCGACTCTTGAAAATTGAACTAGAGCTTTCAATTCCCAATCAAATGAGCCCCCTCTGAAGTCTATATGAACATCCATTTCATATGAACCATATACGCCCCCAGGACGACACTTACAACGCCTATCCCCAAGGGCTCGGGGGGGCATTTTTTTTTATCTAATTTTTGAACAATTTCAAAAACATCTAAAATAAATTTCAAAACATCTTCAAAACAATTTCAAAACATCTATCTAAAAAATTGCAGCGGACAATTGGGGAAAAAGATCGTGGGGGGGGGCTAGTTTAACTCTCTTGACTCTTAAAAAGTGAACTAGAACTTTCAATTTCCAATCAAATGAGCCCTCTATGAAGTTTGTACGAGCATCCCTTTCATAGGAACCATACATACCCTTAGGGCATAACACAGAACGCCATCCCTTGTGCCCTGGGGGTTATATTGACACCGCAGTTTTTCTTATCCGACCTTTGAACTAATTTTTTAACAAGATGTCTATCTCAAAATTTTCATCAGATGGGTTTTGAAAAAGAAGACGTGGGGGGTGGGGAGGGATAGCTTCCCTCGGATCTCGTTTAACTATTAAAAATGAGCTCAAACTTTCAATATCCAATCAAATGAGCCCTCTTGAACTTTATACGAGCATCCCTTCCATTAGACCCATATCTGCCCCCAGGGCATAACTTACAACGCCTGCCCCCGGGCCCTGGTGAGTTGTGTCAAGACAGGAATATTTTTTATATGATCTTTAAAGTATTTTTAACAAAATAGCTATCTTAAAAATTTTTATTGGATGCATTTGGGAAAATAGGGTTTAGAGGGGGGAAGCTGGTTACCCTCCAATATCTTTTGACGCTTAAAGAGTGAGCTAGAACTTCCGATTTCTAATCAAAATGAGCCCTCTCTGAAGTTTATACGGCATTGTTGTCTATAAAAAACCTTATATGCCCCCAGCGCATAACTTACAACCCTTGCCCAGAGGGCTATGGGGGAGTTGTCATCCTCGAAGACCTAATTTCCAGAACTTAAAACTACGTTTAATAAAATGGATATCTCAACATTTTGATTGGTTATGCTTGGAGAAATGGCAGGCGTGTGAGGGGGGTTAGTTGCCCCGTTAAAAGGACAATATCCCTTTGACTGTTCATTAGAATGAACCCGTTTTGTAGTTTCTACGACAACTCCTTCTATAAAAACCTTATATGCTCCCAGGGTACAACTTAAAACCCTTGCCTTGATGGTCGTGGGGGAGTGTCCTCCTCAAAAACATATTTTCTATCTGAAAATCAACTACGCTGAACAAAATAGTTATCTCAAAATTTTGATTCGATTTGTTTGGGGGAATGATGGGCGTGGGGGGGGGGCTGGTTTTCCTCCAATCACTTTCGACTATTAAAAAGGGCACTAGCTCTTTGAATTTCCAATCGAATGAGCCTTTTTTGAAGTTTCTACGACAACGCCTTCTATTAACACCTTTTATGCCCCCAGGGCATAACTTAAAACCCTTGCCATGAGGGTTGGGGGGGATTGTCCTCCTCAAAAACATATTTTCTATCTGGAAAACAACTACGCTGAACAAAAGGGCTATCTCAAATTTTTAATTGGATGTGTTTGGGGGAATGCTGGGCGGGGGGGCTAGTTGCCCTCCAATCAATTTCGACTATTAAAAAGGGCACTAGCCCTTTGAATTTCCAATCGAATGAGCCTTTTTTGAAGATTCTACGACAACACCTTCTATAAACACCTTATATGCCCCCAGTGCATAACTTAAAACCCTTGCCCTGAGGGTTGTGGGGGAGTGTCCTCCTCAAAAACATATTTTCTATCTGGATATCAACTACGCTGAGCAAAATGGCTATCTCAAAATTTTGATTGGATGTATTAGGGAAAATTCTGGCCATGGGGGGGGGGGCTAGTTGCCCTCCAATCAATTTTAACTATTAAAAAAGGCACTAGCCCTTTGAATTTCCAATGGAATGAGCCTGTTTTGAATTTTCTACGACAACGCCTTCTATAAAAACTTTATATGCCCCCGGGGCATAACTTACAACCCTTGCCCTGAGGGTTGTTGGGGAGTGTCCTCCTCAAAAATATATTTTCTATCTGGAAATCAACTACGCTGAACAAAATGGCTATCTCAAAATTCTGATTGGATGTGTTTGGGGTAATGATGGACGTGAGGGGTGGGGGGGGGGGGGGTGTGGTTTGGGCTAGTTGCCGTCCAATCACTTTCGACTATTAAAAAGGGCACTGGAACTCCCGATTTCCAATAGAATGAGTCTTTTTTGAAGTTTCTACGACAACGCCTTCTATAAAAACCTCATATGCCCCCAGGGCAAAACTTAAAACCCTTGCCCTGAGGGTTGTGGGAGAGTGTCCTCCCCAAAAACATATTTTCTATGTGGAAACTAACTACGCTGAACAAAATGGCTATGTCAAAATTTTGATTGGATGTGTTTGGGGAAATGATGGGCGTGGGGGGGGGCTAGTTGCCCTCCGATCACTTTTGACTATTAAAAAGGGCACTAGCCCTTTGAATTTACAATTGAATGTGCCTGTTTTGAAGTTTCTACGACAACGCCTTCTATAAAAACCTTATATGCCCCCAGGGAATAACTTAAAACTCTTGCCCTGAGGGTTGGGGGGAGTGTCCTCCTCAAAAAAATATTTTCTATCTGAAAATCAACTACTCTGAACAAAATTGTTATCTCAAAATTTTGATTGGATTTGTTTGGGGGAAGGATGGGCGTGGGGGGGGCTAGCTGCCCTCCAATCATTTTCGACTATTAAAAAGGGCAATAGAACTCTCGATTTCCAATAGAATGAGCCCCCTTCGTAGTTTCTACGACGACCCCTTCTATACGAAGTGCCTCTGGAAAAAAAAATAATAATAATAAATAAAAAATAAAACATTAGAGCCGTATGGCCTTTACTATAAGCAACGCTACAGCGTTGCTTCTGATTAACGGCCTTTGCGATTAAGGGATCATTTTTAAAGAATTGAAACAAAATTCGAACTTTAGCGTAAAGAGCGAGGTATGAACTAGGGGGCGAACCCCCTAATATGCGTATTAAAAATGTATGAATATAGTAGTTCGTTATGTATGTTAATTCGTACGTTACGTATATTTATTGCTTTCGTAAATAAAATTAAACAACTTTCGAGAAAGCCATTTAACCAACTAAAGTGAAATTAATATGCATATTTTGTTTTAATTATTCATGTACGGTGAGCCAAAATTAAAATCTGCATTAATTCAAAAACGTTCAAAAATTAAATAAAAAAAACAAATTTTTAACTGAAATTAAGGAGCAATATTAAAAATTAAAACGAGCAGAAACTATTCCGTATATGAAAGGGGCTGTCCCCTTCTCAACGTATCGCCCTTTACGCTAAAGTTTGACTCTTTCTCACAACTCTTTTTTTTAAACTATAAAAAACTTTAGCGTAAAGAGCGCGACGTGGAGGCGGGGACAGCCCCTGTTATATACGGAATAATTTCCCTTCGTTTTAAGTTTTAATGTCGCTTCTTACTTTCAGTTATTAAAGGTTGTTTTTTTTTTTTTTAATAATATAATTAGTCGATGGGCTTACTAGGAGACGTTTAAAAAAAGACATGCTATTTAAAAATGTAGGAATTTTGTTGGGAAATAATCAAAATGTTATATTTGTTGGAAGGAGGGGGAGTACTGAAAAGGACTCGTAAAGCTTATGCTTAAACAGTTAAATTGCAATTCTAATATAGATATTTCCAGAACTTTAAACTACGTTTAATAAAATGGATGTCTCAAAATTTTGATTGGATGTGTTTGGGGAAAAGGTGGGCATGAGAGGGGGGTTAGTTGCCCTCAAATCACTTTTAACTATTAAAAAGGGTACTAGCCCTTTGAATTTCGGATCGAATGAGCCTTTTTTGAAGTTTCTACGACACCGCCTTCTATAAAAACCTTATATGCTCCCAGGGTACAACTTAAAACCCTTGCCTTGATGGTCGTGGGGGAGTGTCCTCCTCAAAAACATATTTTCTATCTGAAAATCAACTACGCTGAACAAAATAGCTATCTCAAAATTTTGATTGGATGTATTTGGGGGAATGATGGGCGGGGGGGGGGGGCGGGGGCTAGTTTTCCTCCAATCACTTTCGACTATTAAAAAGGGCACTAGCTCTTTGAATTTCCAATCGAATGAGCCTTTTTTGAAGTTTTTACGACAACGCCTTCAATTAAAACCTTATATGCCCCCAGGGCATAACTTAAACCCTTGCCATGAGGGTTGTTGGGGATTGTCCTCCTCAAAAACATATCTTCTATCTGGAAATCAACTACGCTGAAAAAAAGGGCTATCTCAAAATTGGATGTGTTTGGGGTAATGATGGACGTGAGGGGTGGGGGTGGGGGGGGTGGTTTGGGCCAGTTGCCGTCCAATCACTTTCGAGTATTAAAAAGGGCACTGGAACTCCCGATTTCCAATCGAATGAGTCTTTTTTGAAGTTTCTACGACAACGCCTTCTATAAAAACCTCATATGCCCCCAGGGCAAAGCTTAAAACCCTTGCCCTGAGGGTTGTGGGGGAGTGTCCTCCCCAAAAACATATTTTCTATCTGGAAACTAACTACGCTGAACAAAATGGCTATGTCAAAATTTTGATTGGATGTGTTTGGGGAAATGATGGGCGTGGGGGGGGGGGCTAGTTGCCCTCCGATCACTTTACTATAAGTGATCGGAACTATAAGAAAAATAATAATAATAAATAAAAAATAAAACATTAGAGTCGTATGGCCTTTACTATAGGCAACATTACAGCGTTGCCTCTGATTAACGGCCTTTGCGATTAAGGGGTCATTTTTAAAGAATTGAAACAAAATTCGAACTTTAGTGTAAAGAGCGAGGTATGAACTAGGGGGCGAACCCCCTAATATACGTATTAAAAATGTGTGAATATAGTAGTTCGTTATGTATGTTAATTCGTAAGTTACGTATATTTATTGCTTTCGTAAATAAAATTAAACAACTTTCGAGAAAGCCATTTAACCAAATAAAAGTGAAATTAATATGCATATTTTGTTTTAATTATTCATGTACGGTGAGCCAAAATTAAAATCTGCATTAATTCAAAAACGTTCAAAAATTAAATAAAAAAACAAATTTTTAACTGAAATTAAGGAGCAATATTAAAAATTAAAACGAGCAGAAACTATTCCGTATATGAAAGGGGCTGTCCCCTTCTCAACGTATCGCCCTTTACGCTAAAGTTTGACTCTTTCTCACAACTCTTTTTTTTAAAAGATAAAAAAATTTAGCGTAAAGAGCGAGACGTTGAGGAGGGGACAGCCCCTTTTATATACGGAATAATTTCCGTTCGTTTTCAGTTTTAATGTCGCTTCTTACTTTCAGTTATTAAAGGTTGTTTTTTTTTTTTTTAATCATATAATTAGTCGATGGGCTTAATAGGAGACGTTTAAAAAAAGAAATGCTATTTAAAAATGTAGGAATTTTGTTGGGAAATAATCAAAATGTTATATTTGTTGGAAGGAGGGGGAGTACTGAAAAGGACTCGTAAAGCTTATGCTTAAACAGTTAAATTGCAATTCTAATATAGATATTTCCAGAACTTTAAACTACGTTTAATAAAATGGCTGTCTCAAAATATTGATTATATGTGTTTTTAGGGATGGTGGGCGTGAGAGGGGGGTTAGTTGCCCTCAAATCACTTTCAACTACTAAAAATGCCGCTGACTCTTTCAATTTCCGTTCGAGTGAATTCGTTTTGAATTTTATATAACAACACCTTCTATAAAAACTTTATATGCCCCCAGGGTACAACTTAAAACCCTTGCCTTGATGGTCGTGGGGGAGTGTCCTCCTCAAAAACCTATTTTCTATCTGAAAATCAACTACGCTGAACAAAATAGCTATCTCAAAATTTTGATTGGGTGTGTTTGGGGAAATGATGGGCGTGGGCGGGGGGAGGGGGCTGGTTTTCCTCCAATCACTTTCGACTATTAAAAAGGGCACTAGCCCTTTGAATTTCCAATCGAATGAGCCTTTTTTGAAGTTTCTACGACAACGCCTTCAATTAAAACCTTATATGCCCCCAGGGCATAACTTAAACCCTTGCCATGAGGGTTGTGGGGGATTGTCCTCCTCAAAAACATATCTTCTATCTGGAAATCAACTACGCTGAAAAAAAGGGCTATCTCAAAATTGGATGTGTTTGGGGTAATGATGGACGTGAGGGGTGGGGGTGGGGGGGGTGGTTTGGGCCAGTTGCCGTCCAATCACTTTCGACTATTAAAAAGGGCACTGGAACTCCCGATTTCCAATTGAATGAGTCTATTTTGAAATTTCTACGACAACGCCTTCTATAAAAACCTCATATGCCCCCAGGGCAAAGCTTAAAACCCTTGCCCTGAGGGTTGTGGGGGAGTGTCCTCCCCAAAAACATATTTTCTATCTGGAAACTAACTACGCTGAACAAAATGGCTATGTCAAAATTTTGATTGGATGTGTTTGGGGAAATGATGGGCGTGGGGGGGGGGCTAGTTGCCCTCCGATCACTTTAATATAAGTGATCGGAACTATAAGAAAAATAATAATAATAAATAAAAAATAAAACATTAGAGTCGTATGGCCTTTACTATAGGCAACATTACAGCGTTGCCTCTGATTAACGGCCTTTGCGATTAAGGGGTCATTTTTAAAGAATTGAAACAAAATTCGAACTTTAGTGTAAAGAGCGAGGTATGAACTAGGGGGCGAACCCCCTAATATACGTATTAAAAATGTGTGAATATAGTAGTTCGTTATGTATGTTAATTCGTAAGTTACGTATATTTATTGCTTTCGTAAATAAAATTAAACAACTTTCGAGAAAGCCATTTAACCAAATAAAAGTGAAATTAATATGCATATTTTGTTTTAATTATTCATGTACGGTGAGCCAAAATTAAAATCTGCATTAATTCAAAAACGTTCAAAAATTAAATAAAAAAACAAATTTTTAACTGAAATTAAGGAGCAATATTAAAAATTAAAACGAGCAGAAACTATTCCGTATATGAAAGGGGCTGTCCCCTTCTCAACGTATCGCCCTTTACGCTAAAGTTTGACTCTTTCTCACAACTATTTTTTTTAAACGATAAAAAACTTTAGCGTAAAGAGCGAGACGTTGAGGCGGGGACAGCCCCTTTTATATACGGAATAATTTCCCTTCGTTTTAAGTTTTAATGTCGCTTCTTACTTTCAGTTATTTAAGGTTTTTTTTTTTTTTATTTAATAATATCATTAGTCGATGGACTTACTAGGAGACGTTTAAAAAAAGACATGCTATTTAAAAATGTAGGAATTTTGTTGGGAAATAATCAAAATGTTATATTTGTTGGAAGGAGGGGGAGTACTGAAAAGGATTCGTAAAGCTTATGCTTAAACAGTTAAATTGCAATTTTAATATAGAGATATAAATTATTAGTCTATAAGAAAATAGGCCATGATTTTTATTGCATGATTTTTATTTTCATAACCGTCTCTAAATGAGTATTCTTTGAGCCAATTATATATTAAATTAAGTAAAATTTCTTTGTCACAAAGTTAGATTGGTGCGTTTATATCAGACTCAGAATTCAAATTAAGTCACATTTTCACAGATATATTGCAATAAAAAAAAATTTGTGAAATGATGATATCTTATTTACGAGCCACCATGAATAGGGTAAATATGAAAGTTAGCTCTGCTACTTCAGAAAGAATTAAAAGAATGGGAATCAGAACCAAATGAGAAAATGATAATAGGAAACACTTTTTAATTAAGACAATAAAAAATTCACATTTGGTTTATATATACTAATTAACCCTTTTGGGAGGGATGACTCTGTCTGGCACCATGCATAATTTTGATTCTTCTTTTCATCGACTAATCTCGTAACTGGTTGATACATGGCACCCAAAGAAATCTAGGAAGCCGAACCGAAACCGAACCGAACTTATTTGCAATTTAATATCGGTTTGGTAGTTTCAAAGTTCAAACACCTCTTTGTCAAGTTATCCTTTTGTGAGCAACTTTTGTCTAGCCCCTGATTATAATTATTTGAAAAAAACTACGTTTTCTAAAGAGTTAAAGAGGCTGAGTTACAAGGTTGAACCTTAAAACGTACAGGGATTAGGAGGTACCGTTGGGGGGGCTGCCGCCCACAAAACCCCTCCGCTTTTGCAGTCATTAAATAAAAAAAAAAGTGTTTTAAACTGAAAGTAAGGAGTGAAATTAAATCTTAAAACGGAGAGAAATTATTCCGTATATGAAAGGGGCTGTGCCCTCCTCAACGCCTCGCTCTTTACGCTAAAGTTTTTATTGTTTAAAAAAAGAGTTGTGAGAAAGTCGAAATTTAGCGTAAAGAGCGAGGCGTTGAGAAGGGCACAGCCCCTTTCATATACGGAATAATTTCTGTTCGTTTTAAGATTTAATGTCGCTCCTTACACTTTTGAAATCATGGTTCCAGTGGCACCGTCAGTCAGAAGAGCGAACATTAAACGTTTATTTTTGGTGTGTATGAGGCTGTTCCTTTTGCTAGCCCTTGTGCAAAGTCTTACTCTTTCTCTGGACATTATTTATTTCTCTCTACCCTTAGTTTCTTTCTTTATAATTACATATAAGTCAACATATTAACCAAAATTGTTTTCTCAAAAAACTTTTGAGAAAACAATTTTGTTTTCGATTCTAAGTAACCTCCAACATAATACCCGTGTCAATAAGAATCTTATAAAATAAAATTCGACCAGTTATGATAGCCGTCAAATACAATCCTCTGATAATTTTTCAGGAATATAGTCAATGTTTTAAAAAACAGATTGTCTCACTAAATCTAAAGCCACTAAAACAATACAACCCAAATTTCTACAGAAGTGGGGTTATGAGGTGGTCTTGCGAGCTGGAGCAAGAAATTTGAATTGGAACTTTTAGGTTTATATAGGTATCGGACGGCTAAAAGCTCTAGCTTTGGAATGCCTTTCTTATTTTCTGACAATGCTTGCCGAGCATACCCCAAAATATGCGAAATACAAACTATTTTAGATAAAAAATTTCTCACTTTGCTGTTGCTCAGATGTTGAAGGATGAGGGTATCCATATGCTACCAACTGTGCACCAAAACAAACCTAATGAATTCAATCCCCCAGAGCATCGTGGCAAGGATAACACGACTGGCAGGTGGAGACAGTTCATCTGTATAGCAATAAAACGTTTTGACAGTAACTGAGTCCATGTTCTGTCATCCTAAACCAGAATTCACGCAATTGACGGTTTTAAGCAATTGACAGGTAAGAACTTTCGAAGCTTCATATTGATGTTTCAAGACCCTTTGTAATTAAGAAATTCAGTTAGTATATGGATATAGCGCAACAATCCTATACACTGCTGTAGCAAGCAGGCTTGACTTCAAAGTATAGAAGTAGTATATGTGGAACTTCCTCTGCATTGTGATTCTTAGAATGGAAAAGCCTGATACCATTGAGTGTGAAAATAGGCAAGGGCACTATTGGTGAATTGGTGAGCAGTTTGCTCCATTTTAAAGTTAGAGTATCTTCTGGATTAGTCCTTGATGCTCAAACAGCAAAATATGGAAAAAAACAGTTCTAAGAAAACGGCAGTTCCTCCAGCTAGCAATAAAAGCCCGAAGACAGCCCCCTAAGCTCTCCATAAACCCGAGCGTGATTTGCTCTTTGCTGAAACGTAATCCATACAAAATAAATACTTAATATTGATATTCTATTTTTAAGTGGGTCACTGTGTAAGAAGCTTAGGGGTGTGGCCGATGCCCTCAAAATTCGGTGACCTGAACAAGCTGGTTTTATGTCGGACCGTTCCACCATCGAGCAGAATTTCAAGATTAGACGTATGGTAGAAATAGTCACGGAGTTCTGCCATAGGGCTTTTTTTTTGCCTTCGTTGACTTCTGTGCTGCGTTCGACTCAGTGGACCGAGAGGCACTTTGGAAGATTTTAGCATCGACTGGACTCCCCGAGAAGTACGGCAGACTCTTCAAAGGTTTACACCATGACCCAGAAAGCTGTGTTCAAGTCAATAGCCGGTGCAGTTTATTCTTCCAAATCACTACAGGGGTGCATCAAGGATGTACAGTGGCCCCAGAGCACTTTAATGTCATCACAGACTATGTTATGACAAAGACAACTTCACGTCTCGACTTTCAACTCAAGTTTGGAGATTGTGTCATCTCAGATGCTGATTTTGCTGACGATCTGGTCATCTTAGCGGACCCCATGGATCAGTTGCTGGAATCACTTCAAATCTTACGAATAGAGGCCGCTATTGTGGGACTGCATATAAGCTGGAACAAAACGAAAATTATGCCCATAGACCCATCTTTTCCTGCTGTCATTTCTCCAGTCAGTCTGCACGCAGCAACTATCATAGAACTTGTCCAAAAGTTTACCTACCTGGGATCCGCGATTTATCCAGATGGCTTCATTTCCCTCGAGCTGCAAGCAAGGCTATTTCAGGCGTCCTCTGCCATGGGCAGGTTGAACCGTCACCTTTGGCGAAAACCGAATATCAGTCGTTCAACCAAACTTCGAATTTTCAAGGCCCTCGTTGGTTCTGTGATGCTTTATGTAGCTGAGACTTGTCAAGCATCAGCCGCAACCCTAATGGCCATCAATAGATTCCACTCAAAGAGTCTGAGAAGGATAGAATGTCTACGGTGGGTCGACTTTGTGAGTAACGAGAAGCTGCTGCATCTCACCAAGCAGTCCCATTTTTCTACCCAAGCAGCCGAGCGTACCTTACGGTGGTTTGGACATCTACTTCGAATGCCCCTACACTTAACTGAAAAGATGATCTTGACGTTGACCCTGTCAAAGCCGGTTGAAAACGACCTCACGGCCGACCAAAGAAGCGATGGTTCGACAGCGTATCCGATTTCCTAGCGATGGCAAATATCAAACCAAGTGAAGCACAAACCCTTGCAATGGACCGAAGTGGATTGAAGAGGCAGATATCATTCTCCATGCAGAGAAGCACCCGGCAGGAGACCTAAGTCAAGTAAGTCAAGTCAAAGCCTTGTAGGCATTAAAAGAACCGACTTCTTATGGTGATACCAATCTATACAATTCATTAAGTTTAAAGTTACCAACAATCAGTTATGAGCCTTAGAAAAATTGCCCTATTTTCCGAAAAGGGTAAAAAAAATCCCCCAAAAGGATGATGATTTTGATGAAGAAAGTTCTGAAAAGAACGATCATGGATGCATGTTAATTTGCTTGATCGTTTGTTTTTTCTCCAGGGTGATCAAACCAATGATCGTAGAATCATAGGCAGAGCAGTAGCGCTGTCTAGGTAAAGAACGATGCTGACAAACCGTATTATTTCTTTCTTTCTTTGTATCTTCTGACCAAGGCACTTCGTATAGAACGGAATGTCGTAGAAGCTTCGGAAGGGGCTAAATTGTTTTAAAATTGAAAAGTTCTTGAGTCCTTTTTACGAGATAAAAGTGATTGGAAGGCAACACCTCTGCTACCCCTATCATTTCCCAAACAGACCCAATCAAAATTTCAAGATAGCCATTCTCTCCAGTATAGTCAAAAGGTTTAGTAATTATGTCTTTGGGAATGACGTCCCCCTCACAGACCTCAGGATCTGTGATAAGTGGTCAAGTATTGTAAGTTATAATAACCCGCCTCCCCCCGCGTCCTCTTTTCCCCAAATGCATCTGCCGGAAATTTTGACATAGGAATTTTATTCAAAACAGTCCAAAGATCATATAACAAGACCTTCAGGATTGAAACTAACCCCCAGAGCTTGAGGACAAGAGATGTAAGTTATGCTCCGGGGGCAAATAAGGTTTTTATGAAAGGAGTTGTCAGATAAACCTTAGAGGAGGCTCATTTGATTGGAAATTGAAAGTTCTAGTTCCTTTTTAAGAGTCACATCAGATGGATGGCACCTCCCCCCCCCCCCTTCCACAAAGCCCTGGATGAAATGAAGCCCACGGATGAAAATTTTACGAAGTATTGATACACAGGTTATCAAAAGGACATATCGGCAATGCTATAGTAATGCGTAATTGTATTCAGTTGAAACTTCCAGGATGTGATGAGATGGATATTCAACTGATCTAAAGGCAATAGTTAAATACTACTGCTGCTGCTAGTACTAGTGCTAAGTGCTAAGATTTTGATATTTCCGCGTATGGTTTTGTTAATAACTCTCATGATTTTGATAATACCATATAAGATTTTTATAATACCAGAGAGGATTCTCAAAATATCTGACAAGATTTTGATAATAGAAGACAATATTTGGTAATACCAAGCAAGATTTTGCCAATGCAATGCAAGATGATTGATAATATCAGACCAGATTTTCATAATACCACACAAGGTCTCGGCAATACTTGGAAAAATTTTCATAATACCATATCTGATTTTGATAATACCAGAGAGGATTCTCATGATATCTAACAAGATTTTGATAATACTAGACAAGATTTGGTAATACCAGACAAGCTTTTGATAATAAAATACACGGTTTTGGTAATATTTGGCTAAATTTTGATAATATCACATACGATTTTCATAGCACCATGCTAGATTTGAATAATATCAGACAAATTTTGATAGTACTAGGAAATATTTTGTTAATATGAGGTAAGATTTTGATAATACCACACAAAATCTTGTTATTACCTTCCAAGATAAGGGTAATACCAAAGAGAATTTCATAATATCTGGCAAGATTTTGATAATACCACGCAAGGTTTCAGCAATACTTCGCAAAATTTTCAAAATACCATATATGATTTTGATAATACCAGAGAGGATTCTCATGATATCTAACAAGATTTTGATAATACTAGACAAGATTTGGTAATACCAGACAAGCTTTTGATAATAAAATATACGGTTTTGTTAATACTTGCCTAAATTTTGATAATATCACATACGATTTTGATAGCACCAAGCTAGATTTGAATAATATCAGACAAATTTTGATAGTACTAGAAAATATTTTGTTAATATGAGGTAAGATTTTGATAATACCACACAAAATCTTGTTATTACCTTGCCAGATTTGGGTAATACCAAAAAGCATTTCATAATATCTGGCAAGATTCTGATAATACCACGCAAGATTTGGAAATAGTTGGTTAAAATTTGTATCATTATCACAACTTATTATCATATGGCACCCTTTTTAAAAAATGACTTGACAGAACCAGCTGCGAATAGCTGCTAGAGTCCAAAAAATTTCAATAATGCAATGCAAGATGTTTGATAATATCAGACAAGATTTTGATAATACCACACAAGATTTTGGTAATACTTGGCACCATTTTTGTAATACTACATCCGATTTTGATAATACCAAAGAGGATTCTCATAATATCTTACAAGATTTTGATAATACTAGACAAGATTTGGTAATACCAGACAAGATTTTAATAATACAATGCAAGATTTTTGGTAATATCAGACAAGATTTTGATAATGCCATGTACGATTTGGTTAATACTTGGCAAAGTTTTGATAATATCACATACGATTTTGATAGCATCATGCTAGATTTCGATAGCATCATGCTAAATTCTAAGTAAAAAAAGACAGAAAAATGTCACTACAAACAATATTTTTCTAATAGGAAAATTCACGACTAATATTTATTTACCGTCTTCATTTCGTATTTCAAAAATATCACAAGTGATTTGCTTGTTTTAAGTATATTTTATGTCATTTTATGACATGAAAAAAAGTTGAAAAATTTTTAAGTAAAAAAATTTAAGCAAAAAAAAAGTTCTAAAAAGAGTAAAAAAATGAGTTCAAAAAGATGGGAGAGGAGAAATTGGGCCACTTAGAGGTTGTGTCATGGATGACCAAGGCTGTTGTATGATTGCTTAAAACATATTTGACTTTATTAATTTCAACTTTATGTATACCCACATACTAAACAATATTTTAAAAAGACAAAAAAATTATTCATATAATTGTCATAAATTGATTATTAATTATTATAATAACTGGATGTTGTTTTTATTCAGTAAAGATCGAATATTGGCTAATATTTTCTTGACAGGAATATGTAGGAGATTCACCCAAAAGCGTCAGATGCCTGCATTCCTGCCCAGAACATGTAGGTCTAAGGTTTATGGTATAGTAACGGGTTGTGCTAATGAACTTACTTCAGTACCTATCTTGGCACCACTACTGATAACCTTGTATTTTGTTCGTTTTTGTTCATATGGTCTTTTTCATAGAAAAATGAAACAATATTTTATATCTTTTTTATTTTTTCCGTATGAATCCATAGTTTGACTTGTTATTTGTATGTTTGAGAAACTTCTCAACAGTTTTTAATAACATACATTCTTTTGGAATCTCGATACAATTTTGTTTAGTTTAGTTTTATACCACCTCTAGTTAACCTGACAAAAAAAAATTAATGTCATTCCCAAAGAAATCTATGTATGCTCTTTGACAAGCTGGATACATTTACATTCTTTGATTTATTTCAACTGTCAACTTGATACCCTCAGTCGTGATTGGGATATTGCTGAGATGTCTTATTGGCAACCAGCATACACAGAGTGCCTTTTGATTTAGTTCTAAAGCAACATTTAGTTAATGCATGATGGGCAAATTACATAACTTGGGGGGTGGAAACACCCAATATCCCTAGGGACATAGTTACTGGACGGTTCAGCTATGCTGAACAAATGCTGTGTTAAAAGTGCTTGGTAAATCATGGGCTAAGAAAGAGGGTTGCTTGCTTTCCAATCCTTTTAACTCTTAAAAAGGCTGCCAGAACTTTTATTCGCCATAATTTGAACCTGATGCTGAAATAAACGCTCCAATATTATTTTGGGATGAACAAATTTAATCTAATTATGCAATATGCAAACCACGATGATTTGAGATGCAAACTGGACAGACAAATTCTTCTGATGGTTAATGGAACAGTGCACATCGGTTTTCTATAAAACGGCCTTGCGCATGAGTTTGTGCCCCCACTTTGTCTTCCAGGAGCCCGAGTCCCCATCCGGGGCTCCATGTCCCCACTCCAGTACCCAAAGTCCCCCACCAGGGTCCCAAGTCCCATACTAGGGCCCCAATTTCCCACTCCATCCCCCAACCTCCAGGGGCCCCAGCTCTACCCCATCCAGGGCCTAAGTTTTCTTTCAAAGTGTCTTTTGTTTTGTTACCTTTATTAATTTTTGATACTCTATCATCAATTAAAAGACTTGGAATTTACCAATTAGCTGAGTTTGTTCTATGCAAAAGGGTTTTTGTATTAATTTTAGATATTCATTCACCAATTAAAACACATAAAATTTACCAAGAAATTGAGTTTTTTCTATGCAAAAGTGTTTTCTTATCAATTTTTGAGACTCAGTCACCAATTAAAAGACTTGGAATTTACCAAGTAGCTGAATTTATTCTATGCAAATGTGTTTTCTTACTAATTTTCGAATCCCGGTCATTAATTAAAATACTTGGACTTTACCAAGTAGTTGAGTTTGCTCTTTGCAAAAGTGTGTTTTTGTTAATTTTTTCTATGCTCACTAACCAATTAAAAGACATAGAATTTACCAAGTACCGGAGTTTGTTCTATGCAAATGTGTTTTCTTATTAATTTTTGAATCTCACTCATTAAATAAATACTTGGACTTTACCAAGTAGCTGAGTTTTTTCTTGCAAAGGAGTTTTTTTTATTAATTTTTGATACTCACTCACCAATGAAAAGGCTTGGGATTTACCAATTAGGTGAGCGATTTTTATTATTGATATTTTATTCGGAACCACAAATTAAAAGACTGAGAATTTACCGAGTAGCTGAGCTTGTTCTTGCAAAGGAGTTTTTTTATTAATTTTTGATACTCACTCACCAATGAAAAGGCTTGGGATTTACCAATTAGATGAGTTTGTTCTATGCAAATGTGTTTGTTTAATAATTTTTGAATCTCATTCATCAATTAAAAGACTTAGAATTTACCAAGTAGTTGAGTTTGCTCTATGTAAAAGTGCTTTTTCGTTAATTTTTGATACTCACTCACGATTAAAAGACTTGGAATTTATCAAGTAGCTGAGTTAGTCCTATTAAAAATGCTTTTTTTTATCAATTTTTTATTCTAAATCAGAAATTAAAAGATTGGGAATTTACCGAGTAACTGAGTTTTTTCTATGCTAACAAGTTTTTTTTTTACTAATTTTGATACTCACTCACCAATGAAAATACTTTGAATTTACCAAGTAGCTGAGTTTTTTCAATGCAAATGTTTTTTCTATTCAACTTTTGACACTCAGTCATTAACTAAATGACTTGGAATCTACCTAGTAGTTGAATTTCTTCTATACAAAAATTGATTTTTATTTATTAATAATCCTAAGTCAAAATCAGTTAACAATCAGTTAACAGAACTTAGTTGACATGAAACTAAGTTAAAAACCAATTTTGATAGCATTAATAGCTTTAGTGAAAAAAGATGGTAGTATATGGTGTTTGTTCTATGCAAAAATGTTTTCCGATTAATTTTTGATACTCAGTCGTCAATTAAAAGACTTGGATTTTACCAATTAGTTTAGTAGGTTCTAAGTAAAATTGTTTTTTTTATTAGTTTTTGATACTCACTCACCAATTAAAAGACTTGAAATTTACCAAGTAGTTGAGTTTGTTCTATGCACAAGTGCTTTTTATTAATATTTGATATTCACTCATCAATTTAAAGACTTGGAATTTGCCAAGTAGCTAAGTTTTTTTCTATTCAAAATTGTTTTGGTTATTAATTTCTTATTCTGAATCACAAATTAAAAGATTGGGAATTTACCGAATAGCTGACTTTGTTTTATGCAAAAGAGTTTTTTTTTATTATTTTTTGAAACTCACTCACCAATGAAAAGACTTGGAATGAGTTTGTTCTATGCAAATGTGTTTCTTATTAATTTTTGAATCTCATTCATCAATTAAAATACATGGAATTTACCAAGCAGTTGAGTTTGTTCAATGTAAAAGTATTTTTTATTAATTTTTGATACTCACTCACCAATTAAAAGACTGAGAATGTACCAAGTAGCTGAGTTTGTCAATGCAAATGTGTTTTCTATTCAATTTTTGACACTCAGTCATTAACTAAATGACTTGGAATCTACCTAGTAGTTGAATTTCTTCTATACAAAAATTGATTTTTATTTATTAACAAACCTAAGTCAAAATCAGTTAACAATCAGTTAACATAACTTAGTTAACATGAAACTAAGTTAAAAACCAATTTTGATAGCATTAATAGCTTTAGTGAAAAAAGATGGTACTATATGGTGTTTGTTCTATGCAAAAATGTTTTCTGATTAATTTTTGATACTCAGTCATCAATTAAAAGACTTGGATTTTACCAATTAGTTTAGTAGGTTCTATGTAAAATTGTTTTTTTATTAGTTTTTGATACTCACTCACAAATTAAAAGACTTGAAATTTACCAAGTAGTTAAGTTTGTTCTATGCACAAGTGCTTTTTATTAATATTTGATATTCACTCACCAATTTAAAGACTTGGAATTTGCCAAGTAGCTAAGTTTTTTCTATTCAAAATTGTTTTGGTTATTAATTTCTTATTCTGAATCACAAATTAAAAGATTGGGAATTTACCGATTAGCTGACTTTGTTTTATGCAAAAGAGTTTTTTTTTATTATTTTTTGAAACTTACTCACCAATAAAAAGACTTGGAATGAGTTTGTTCTATGCAAATGTGTTTCTTATTAATTTTTGAATCTCATTCATCAATTAAAATACGTGGAATTTACCAAGTAGTTGAGTTTGTTCTATGTAGTTGGGTAGTTTGTCCAAGTAGTTGAGTTTGCACTTTTTTATTAATTTTTGATACTCACTCACCAATTAAAAGACTTAGAATGTACCAAGTAGCTGACTTTGTTCAATGCAAATGTGTTTTCTTATTAATTTTTGACACTTAGTCATCAACTAAATGACTTAGAATTTACCAGGTAGTTGAATTTCTTCTATACAGAAGTATTTTTTCTTATTAACGAACCTAAGTCAAAATCAGTTAACATAATATAACCTAAGTATAAAATTACTTGTGATAACATTAATAGCTTTAATGAAAAAAGATGATGATATATGACGTTTGTGCTATGCAAAAGTGTTTTCTTATTAATTTTTGATCATCTGTCATCAATAAAAAGACTTGAAATTTACCAATTAGTTTAGTATGTTCTATGTAAAGTGCTTTTTTATTAGTCTTTAATACTCAGTCACCAATTAAAAGACTTGGAATTTACCAAGTAGTTGAGTTCGTTCTATCTAAAAGTACTTTTTTATTAATTTTTGATGCTCATTCACCAATCAAAAGACTAGGAATTTAACAAGTAACTGAGTTTTTCTATGCAAATGTGTTTTCTTATTAATTTTTGACACTCAGTCATCAATTTAATGACTTGGAATTTCCCAAGTTGTTGAATTTCTTTTATACAAAAATCTTTTTTATTAACGAACCTAGGTGAAAATCACTTGTGACAGACAGGTCTCCTCGGAGTAAATTACCCATGCTACTATTATTTCAGAAACGGTTAAGGGTCTTAACTAACGACTTAAGGTACCCAGCTGATACTTTGAGGGAATAATAGACCGGCGGAAGAGGTATATCTCAAATTTTGACTCAAAGAACTAAGCTGGGCTTACGAGGAAGTACCAAGAAGAAACCAAATTGATTATTTTTGGAGGTTGGAATTTCTGTAGTACAGAAGAGAGCGTGAAGAGCTACTTTTTATCAATCACTGTGCCAAATGCCGTCACTGTAGTAGGCTGTTTTCTGCTTGTGTAAAAAAATAATATGGCTGTCGTTCTGCTTTCACATTTTTTTTTTATTAACCAATAAAAGAAAAATCAGTTTTAAAACGAACAGCATTAAATCGAAAAATATCTTCCACAAAAAAGCTTTTCAAAGTAATTAACATACAAATAAAGAAAATCACTGTCAATGAACAAATGAGACCCGAAACGAGCAAAATTCCCAAGAATTATCAATTCAAACTTATAACAAACAAAACTACCAAAAAATAAAAAATAAATAACTAGGACAAGATACATTGACCAATCTAAAGGCTATATTGCTGTTTGCTTCTCTGAAAGTATGAATTAGAACAGATATTTCCTCTGGTAGAAATGCTGGAAAAAAATTATTTCTCCTTTTTTTCTCATCGAAATTTTGATTCAATCTTGAACTCAACTAAGCCAGAACCAAGGTTTTATGCCCGGGAATAATATTTGAAATGATTCTAAAAAGTGGATAATAATGGAAAGAAACATGGTAATCTGATTAATAGAAAAATGCTGCATTTTATAAAATAGGAATAACTACTACTACTACTACCAACAACTAACAACTCACCGCAGCACCAAACCGCCTGAGGCCAACACAGCTACGCACGCTCCTCCTCCACCCCAATCTATTCAAAGCCTCTCTTTTTGCACCCACCCACGAAATTCCCATTTCCTTTAAATCTTTTTTTATGACGTCCTCTTACCCCAGACGGGGACGATCTGCTTTCCGTTTAGCCCTAGACGGTTGGCCGAAAAGAACAATCTTCGGCAAACAGGTCTCCCTTCATCTGCACAACGTCCCCTAGCCACCTCAAACTTTCTTTCATTATAGCCCTAGAGAAAGGTATTGAACCACATTTTTCACATTTCGCTTAGAAGCAATTTCTCTGGAAAACATCTAGCAAATCTTCATCCACTTTTCGTAGCGTCCATGCTTCAGAGCCATATTTGACCACTGTAATCACTGTAGCTTCTAATATTCTAATCTTGGTTTGAAGACTTATCTTCCTGTTCTTCCAGACTTTTTTAACTGTGAAAAAACAACCTGAGCCTTGGCTATTCTACTTTTAATATCTTCACTGCTCCCACCATCTTTACTAATAATACTACCAAGGTAAGTGAAGCTGCCCACCTGATCAATCTTATCATTACCCAACGTCGCCTTTTCATTTTCACTTATTCCTAGCCTTATTGACTTAGTCTTCCTAACATTAATTTTCAAACCAATTCTAGCACCCTGAACTCGCAAAACCTCTAAAACTTCATTTATTTTGCTCGCACTTTCATCTAGGATACTTAAATCATCAGCATAATTCAAGTCCATGAGACAGTAAGAATTACTAAGAAGTAGCGTAAGAATTAAAAAGTAGCAATGGTACTTAGGTCTCATTTTGATTCCGACAAGTTTTGTCTCAGATCTTTAGCCGGTTCAGAAAGATATCTGATGACAAAACTTAGAAGCTATTCTCCTTTCCCCCTCTTACCAACTTTAGTTAAGGTTCTTCCCATTCCCTTAGATCGGGTTCAAGTACTTTCTCTTTCAACTGACCCTTAACAAAATTTGGGGTACAGATTCTGTATAAGTATTACTCCGACATTTACATTTACTTCTCGTCATGTTTGGTTAAGACCTGAAAACCATGCTAATTGATGCATAGCTGAAAAAAATGTATGAACCTCTTCACTCACAAAGATCAAAAAGGGCACAAACTCTGAAAAGTTATTATTAGGACAATTATCCTAATTGCCAATTAGGTTTGGTCGAAATTTGGTTGCTCCTCCAGTTAGATGCATAGATGAAAAGAGTTCAGAATTCCCTCCCTTAAAAAGTCGGATCGGATCCTAATCCTTGAAAAGCTTAAATAAGGCATCCACAGTTGTCATCTGCTGTGTTTCAGAAATGCCTTCCTGCTAAGTACTCTGGTGACAAGAGTTTAGGGCTCCCTCTTGCCATATCAGTTAAATTAGGTGAAACCCTCCCATTAGTATAACTGCGGGTACTCTTACCTACCAAAAAATTTGACGTGATCCATAAAAACGGTCAGATAAATATCGTGAGAACAAAAATTTTATAGCCTTTTTACTCCAGAGACCAAATGACTCACTGGAACCTTTTAGCTTCTTACTTCTTCTTTACTTTAATTACTTTCCTTAGAAGGAACATTCTTAATTCTTCTTACTTTCAAATAAATTGGGTTGGGCTTCGATTAATCCCGAGATAAAGAGGTTCGAAGAATAAAACTGGCTTAGATCCTATTTTTGCCAAGCTTAATAAGAGTATATGTTCAAAATAAAATTATCCAATTGTTGAGAATTATTTTCGCTGCAAATTTTGCTTTTTGTTACTTCACTATTTTCACTTTTCTTTCTTCCCGCTTTGTTTTTTTCATAAGTGAGTCTGCTGACAAAATTATAAGAATCCTCCCCTCTTCTACAGCCTTAGGGATCGTGAAGCCTTATTGATACCCAAAGTCATTTGCAAACTACAAACTATTACCTTTTCCAAATTTTGGTGGAGATTTGAACACTTTTTCTGTGTTCTGATGGCGTCTAATTGGGGACTTCCTGTTCCACAGAAGACGGATCAGGGCTGAACGTGCAAGAAGCTCAACTATGACTAAATGTTACTTTACTTATTTCTCATATAGCTTAACTGTGGTGGAGTAACATCTTTAACTATATATACCCAAATGACGAAATTTAGGGAGCTGTTACCTCTAAGTATTTTAGATCAGGATCAGGTACTTACTCACCCAATCCCTTAAGTACACTTAAAAATACTTGCTCTAGGTTCGGCTATGACCCTTCTACTAATTCTGCCGTGTGTTATAATGATTTTAATTTTGACATCTCTCCTCTCCTAATTCTTTCCGTCACCCCATTGTGTGGGTTTTGTGTCAGGGGTAGGCTATACCAAATGCACACCTGGATTGGCCAATGAATAGATTCGAGAAACTCATTTTCCTTCCTCCTGTGTATGATTCAGATAGTTGTAGAAGTTACTTCGCTTTATTTCAAGCCCTAGCTTTGCAAGTTAATAAAATTTTGGGAAGTACAATCAAAATTTTATGTTTTAAGCAAAAAAAAACGAATTTGAGATTTTCATATTTTCCTTGCTAAGATTATTTCGCAAAAATCTATAATAGATTTTGATAAAAATTCCACAATATTTATCTTGGGGCTTGAAAATATAATTTTTCGCATTCCAATATGGATCCTACCTCAGATTTTTAGAGAGTGGTAGGCATTGTCATTATTTATAAAACACTTGAGGCTAGGTTCGCATGAATGGTCCAGTTTAAAAATACACAAATATATTTATATTATGGTCTTTTAGCAAAAACAATTGTTTTAAAATTAGCCATATGTATATTGAGTCAAAAAAGAAGAAAAAAATTGAATTAGATTTTTCGGTTTAACTCTTTGACTTTTCTTGGTAACAAAAGACAAACGTTTTTTTGTCACTTTTCCTGAGAAAAAAACTTGAGTTTCTTTTTGTCACAACTTTTCATCAAAACTTGATTTTATTTTCGTCCGCCTTCTACAGTTTTAATATTTACTTTATACACATTGGTAACGGCTTTCGTTTATTTATCATTGCTCTGTATAGATTTATAATGGAATGTACTTTTGTTATTCCACAAAATAAATATTATCTTAAATAAATCTATTTTTTTACTTGTGTTATACGCCACTCACTTAAGTGCTTCATCAAACAGTTCGTGGTAACGAACTGTAAGTAAGGAGCGTCCCGGCTCAATGGTAACCAAAACTCTAGAAAACGGTTTTTGATACCGATAGATACATCAAAAGAATCAGATTTCAATGCTGATTTCAAATATATAACTTTCATCAAGTTCAGTGCTACCCATCAAAAGTTACGCGCCTGAGAAAATTTGACTGATTTCCATAAAAAGGGAGAAAGACCCCCTAAAAGTTATAGAACCTTAATGAAAATCACACCATCAAATTCATCTTATCAGAGAACCCTACTGTAGAGGTTTCAAGCTCCTATCTACAAAAATGTGGAATTTTGCATTTTTTGCCAGAAGAAAGATCACGGATGCGTGTTTATTTGTTTTGTTTTTTTTTTTTGTTTTTTTTCCCCAGGGATGATCGTATCGACTCAGTGGTCCTAAAATATTGTGGGAGGGCTCATTGGAACGGAAATCGAAAGTTCTAGTGCCCTTTTTAAGTGACCAAAAAAATTGGAGGGCAACTAGGCCCCCTCCCACGCTCATTTGTTCCCAAAGTCACCTGATCAAAATTTTGAGATAGCCATTTTGTTCATCATGGTCGAAAATATGAAAAATATGTCTTTTAGGATGACTTAATCCCCCGAAGTCCCCGGAGGGAGTGCTAAAAGTTATGAACTTTACCCAATGTTAACATATAGTATTGGTTATTGGGAAGTATACAGAAGTTTTCAGGAGGGATTTTTCTGGCATTGGGGGAGAGGGGGGGTTGGGGGTTATGTTGGAGGATCTGTCTATGAAGGAAGGTTTTATGGGGGAAGGGAAATTGCCATGAAGGGGGCGCCGGACTTGCCAGCATTATTTATTGGTTATTGGGAAGTATACAGACATTTTCAGGAAGGATTTTTTTCTGGAGGGTGGGGCTGGAGGAGGGGTTTACTCGGGTGAATGTTTCCGTGGAAGATGTTTCTTTGGGATAAGGGACATTTCTATGAAGGGTGTGCCGGATTTCCAAGCATTATGTAAAAAACGATCAGAAATTAAATAAAAAAAACAAGTTTTTTCAACTGAAAATAAGAAGCAACATTAGAACTTAAAACGAACAGAAATTATAACGTATATGAAGGGGTTCTCCCCGAAGTAAATACCTCGCTCTTTACGCTACAGTTTTTTTTAGTGCTTTCAAAAGAGCTATCTATTCTAATTAAACGGCCTTTGTGATTCAGGGGTTTGTGAATTAAATTTTTTTTTAACTTTTAACGTAAAGAGCGTGGTATTGAATTAGAAGAGAACCCTCTCATATACGTAATAACATTTACGTAATAAAAAAACAATAAAAAACAAGCGATACGGCTCAGTAGTAATCGAAACTTTTAAAAACGGAATTTTGATGTCAATAAATGTATCAAAAGAATGGGTTTATAATGCTGATTCTAAATATATAAATTTTATTAAGTTTAGTATTACTCACCAAAGGCTACGAGCCTGAGAAAATTTACCCGATTTTTTAATGAAAGGGGGAAACATCCCCTACAAGTGAAAGAATCTTAATGAAAATCCCACCGTCAGATTCAGAGTATCAGAAAACCCTATTACATAGGTTTCAAGCTCATATCTACAAAAATTTGCAACTTTGTATTTTTTGCCAGAAGAAAAATATACGAATATAGAAGTTAGTTACGTAAGTTAATTTGTAAATTACGTCATAATCAAATTTAGAGACATCCATTTAGCAAAAGAAAAGTAAAATTTTTATGCAAATTTTGTTGACTTATTCAATGACGGTGAGCCAAAATAAAAGATGCATTAAAAAAACCATCAGCAATTAAATAAAAAAAACAAGTTTTTTAAACTGAAAGTAAGGGGCGACATTAAAACTTAAAACGGACAGAAATTGTTCCGTATATGAAAGGGCTGTCCCCTCCTCAACGCCTCGCTCTTTGCGCTAAAGTTTGACTCTGTCTCACAACTTTATTTTTTTAAACAATAAAAAACTTTTGCGCAAAGAGCGAAGCGTTGAGGAGGGGACAGCCCCTTTCATATACGGAATAATTTCTGTTCGTTTTAAGTTTTAATGTCGCTCCTTACTTTCAGTTTTAAAACTTGTTTTTTTTATTTAATTTAATTAAAATCTGTTTCTATGACGCTCAATCCTAATGCATAATCACCAAATATGATGAAAATATAATACTTTAGAAACAAATTTGGGCTACATATTTGCACAGTAAGAGTGGGAGGGGACATTTTGGTAAAGTATAGCAGGTCTGCATGCAAAATGTGTTAGGTATAACTATTCTGTGTATTATGAAGTAAGAATTGTTTTTTAACTACAAATTGCCCAAATACTTCACTCCCAACCCCCCTAGTGTGGAAATATATAGACCAAATTATATATTTCCCATCTATTCTGTTACTTTTCTTTGTATTGTCTCACTCTAAACTGAAAGAAACTAATAAAGAAACCGGCTTGTTCTCGAGTTTTACACAGCGTAAACTTTAATGAGTGGCCTATAGTACACAAGTACCCTATTTTTATTAAAGTTATTTTACTGAAACAGCAAAATTTGTTTTCCTTGCCTGCCCAAATCTAACACTGGGTTGAAGCTATTTAATCACAAATAAAATGCAAAACCTCATCCAAGAGATAAGGATGTTCTCTGGTTTAGTTAATACTGTCTTATGTTGTATGCTAGTGCCATATTTTGTTTATTAACACATGAAACTCTGCTCTGGAATTTATTGAACATCAGTATACGAAGAAGAGATCAGCCCAGGTTTAATTCATATTAAACATATATATCAACCTTTGCTAGTCTGTCTTTTTGTTCACCATCCACCATTCAGTTGTGTTGTCATAATACATGTTAATGATCTTTATTGACAGATGCATGTAATAAGCCATGTTTTCTTAAACACTGCCATCCCCCTCCTTACAAACCAAAAAGAATTTTTTTTCCGTCTTAGGCTCATCTTTCTTCTTTTGCTGATTATTGCACTCACATTACATTTGGTTGGAAAGAGAATAAAATTCATTCAAGCTGTAAATACCTACTTGAAAGGGTTCTTAAATGGTTTGATGCTTATTATCATACCTTAAATGTTGCTAAACCAAGTTCCTCGATATTTTCAGGTCCTCACTGATATTGGTCTTTCGGTACCAAAGTATAATCACCTACGGAACAAGTACTGACAAAACTCTCCAAAAATGACCCCGCGTACCTCAGCACCTCTAGACACCAAGTGCTGTAATACTTAATCGCTCCGAGCCAAAGTACTTTGCTACGAGCCAATAAATTATGTCTTTGGGAATGACGTCCCCCTCACAGACCTCAGGATCTGTGATAAGTGGTCAAGTATTGTAAGTTATAATAACCCGCCTCCCCCCGCGTCCTCTTTTCCCCAAATGCATCTGCCGGAAATTTTGACATAAGAATTTTATTCAAAACAGTCCAAAGATCATATAACAAGACCTTCAGGATTGAAACTAACCCCCAGAGCTTGAGGACAAGAGATGTAAGTTATGCTCCGGGGGCAAATAAGGTTTTTATGAAAGGAGTTGTCAGATAAACCTTAGAGGAGGCTCATTTGATTGGAAATTGAAAGTTCTAGTTCCTTTTTAAGAGTCACATCAGATGGATGGCACCTCCCCCCCCCCCCTTCCACAAAGCCCTGGATGAAATGAAGCCCACGGATGGAAATTTTACGAAGTATTGATACACAGGTTATCAAAAGGACATATCGGCAATGCTATAGTAATGCGTAATTGTATTCAGTTGAAACTTCCAGGATGTGATGAGAGGGATATTCAACTGATCTAAAGGCAATAGTTAAATACTACTGCTGCTGCTAGTACTAGTGCTAAGTGCTAAAATTTTGATATTTCCGCGTATGGTTTTGTTAATAACTCTCATGATTTTGATAATACCATATAAGATTTTTATAATACCAGAGAGGATTCTCAAAATATCTGACAAGATTTTGATAATAGAAGACAATATTTGGTAATACCAAGCAAGATTTTGCCAATGCAATGCAAGATGACTGATAATATCAGACCAGATTTTCATAATACCACACAAGGTCTCGGCAATACTTGGAAAAATTTTCATAATACCATATCTGATTTTGATAATACCAGAGAGGATTCTCATGATATCTAACAAGATTTTGATAATACTAGACAAGATTTGGTAATACCAGACAAGCTTTTGATAATAAAATACACGGTTTTGGTAATATTTGGCTAAATTTTGATAATATCACATACGATTTTCATAGCACCATGCTAGATTTGAATAATATCAGACAAATTTTGATAGTACTAGAAAATATTTTGTTAATATGAGGTAAGATTTTGATAATACCACACAAAATCTTGTTATTATCTTCCAAGATTTGGGTAATACCAAAGAGAATTTCATAATATCTGGCAAGATTTTGATAATACCACGCTAGGTTTCAGCAATACTTCGCAAAATTTTCATAATACCATATAAGATTTTGATAATACCAGAGAGGATTCTCATGATATCTAACAAGATTTTGATAATACTAGACAAGATTTGGTAATACCAGACAAGCTTTTGATAATAAAATACACGGTTTTGGTAATATTTGGCTAAATTTTGATAATATCACATACGATTTTCATAGCACCATGCTAGATTTGAATAATATCAGACAAATTTTGATAATACTAGAAAATATTTTGTTAATATGAAGTAAGATTTTGATAATACCACACAAAATCTTGTTATTACCTTCCAAGATTTGGGTAATACCAAAGAGAATTTCATAATATCTGGCAAGATTTTGATAATACCACGCAAGGTTTCAGCAATACTTCGCAAAATTTTCATAATACCATATATGATTTTGATAATACCAGAGAGGATTCTCATGATATCTAACAAGATTTTGATAATACTAGACAAGATTTGGTAATACCAGACAAGCTTTTGATAATAAAATATACGGTTTTGGTAATACTTGCCTAAATTTTGATAATATCACATACGATTTTGATAGCACCATGCTAGATTTGAATAATATCAGACAAATTTTGATAGTACTAGAAAATATTTTGTTAATATGAGGTAAGATTTTGATAATACCACACAAAATCTTGTTATTACCTTGCCAGATTTGGGTAATACCAAAAAGCATTTCATAATATCTGGCAAGATTCTGATAATACCACGCAAGATTTGGAAATAGTTGGTTAAAATTTGTATCATTATCACAACTTATTATCATATGGCACCCTTTTTAAAAAAATGACTTGACAGAACCAGCTGCGAATAGCTGCTAGAGTCTAAAAAATTTCAATAATGCAATGCAAGATGTTTGATAATATCAGACAAGATTTTGATAATACCACACAAGATTTTGGTAATACTTGGCACCATTTTTGTAATACTACATCCGATTTTGATAATACCAAAGAGGATTCTCATAATATCTTACAAGATTTTGATAATACTAGACAAGATTTGGTAATACCAGACAAGATTTTAATAATACAATGCAAGATTTTTGGTAATATCAGACAAGATTTTGATAATGCCATGTACGATTTGGGTAATACTTGGCAAAGTTTTGATAATATCACATACGATTTTGATAGCATCATGCTAGATTTCGATAGCATCATGCTAAATTCTAAGTAAAAAAAGACAGAAAAATGTCACTACAAACAATATTTTTCTAATAGGAAAATTCACGACTAATATTTATTTACCGTCTTCATTTCGTATTTCAAAAATATCACAAGTGATTTGCTTGTTTTAAGTATATTTTATGTCATTTTATGACATGAAAAAAAGTTGAAAAATTTTTAAGTAAAAAAATTTAAGCAAAAAAAAAAGTTCTAAAAAGAGTAAAAAAATGAGTTCAAAAAGATGGGAGAGGAGAAATTGGGCCACTTAGAGGTTGTGTCATGGATGACCAAGGCTGTTGTATGATTGCTTAAAACATATTTGACTTTATTAATTTCAACTTTATGTATACCCACATACTAAACAATATTTTAAAAAGACAAAAAAATTATTCATATAATTGTCATAAATTGATTATTAATTATTATAATAACTGGATGTTGTTTTTATTCAGTAAAGATCGAATATTGGCTAATATTTTCTTGACAGGAATATGTAGGAGATTCACCCAAAAGCGTCAGATGCCTGCATTCCTGCCCAGAACATGTAGGTCTAAGGTTTATGGTATAGTAACGGGTTGTGCTAATGAACTTACTTCAGTACCTATCTTGGCACCACTACTGATAACCTTGTATTTTGTTCACTTTTGTTCATATGGTCTTTTTCATAGAAAAATGAAACAATATTTTATATCTTTTTTATTTTTTCCGTATGAATCCATAGTTTGACTTGTTATTTGTATGTTTGAGAAACTTCTCAACAGTTTTTAATAACATACATTCTTTTGGAATCTCGATACAATTTTGTTTAGTTTAGTTTTATACCACCTCTAGTTAACCTGACAAAAAAAAATTAATGTCATTCCCAAAGAAATCTATGTATGCTCTTTGACAAGCTGGATACATTTACATTCTTTGATTTATTTCAACTGTCAACTTGATACCCTCAGTCGTGATTGGGATATTGCTGAGATGTCTTATTGGCAACCAGCATACACATAGTGCCTTTTGATTTAGTTCTAAAGCAACATTTAGTTAATGCATGATGGGCAAATTACATAACTTGGGGGGTGGACACACCCAATATCCCTAGGGACATAGTTACTGGACGGTTCAGCTATGCTGAACAAATGCTGTGTTAAAAGTGCTTGGTAAATCATGGGCTAAGAAAGAGGGTTGCTTGCTTTCCAATCCTTTTAACTCTTAAAAAGGCTGCCAGAACTTTTATTCGCCATAATTTGAACCTGATGCTGAAATAAACGCTCCAATATTATTTTGGGATGAACAAATTTAATCTAATTATGCAATATGCAAACCACGATGATTTGAGATGCAAACTGGACAGACAAATTCTTCTGATGGTTAATGGAACTGTGCACATCGGTTTTCTATAAAACGGCCTTGCGCATGAGTTTGTGCCCCCACTTTGTCTTCCAGGAGCCCGAGTCCCCATCCGGGGCTCCATGTCCCCACTCCAGTACCCAAAGTCCCCCACCAGGGTCCCAAGTCCCATACTAGGGCCCCAATTTCCCACTCCATCCCCCAACCTCCAGGGGCCCCAGCTCTACCCCATCCAGGGCCTAAGTTTTCTTTCAAAGTGTCTTTTGTTTTGTTACCTTTATTAATTTTTGATACTCTATCATCAATTAAAAGACTTGGAATTTACCAATTAGCTGAGTTTGTTCTATGCAAAAGGGTTTTTGTATTAATTTTAGATATTCATTCACCAATTAAAACACATAAAATTTACCAAGAAATTGAGTTTGTTCTATGCAAAAGTGTTTGTTTTTTTATTAGTTTTTTATATTCAGTCACTAATTAAAAGTCTTGGAATTTACCAAGTAGCTGAGTTCATTCTATGCAAATGTGTTTTCTTACTAATTTTCGAATCCCGGTCATTAATTAAAATACTTGGACTTTACCAAGTAGTTGAGTTTGCTCTTTGCAAAAGTGTGTTTTTGTTAATTTTTTCTATGCTCACTAACCAATTAAAAGACATAGAATTTACCAAGTACCGGAGTTTGTTCTATGCAAATGTGTTTTCTTATTAATTTTTTAATCTCACTCATTAAATAAATACTTGGACTTTACCAAGTAGCTGAGTTTTTTCTTGCAAAGGAGTTTTTTTTTATTAATTTTTGATGCTCACTCACCAATGAAAAGGCTTGGGATTTACCAATTAGGTGAGCGATTTTTATTATTGATTTTTTATTCGGAACCACAAATTAAAAGACTGAGAATTTACCGAGTAGCTGAGCTTGTTCTTGCAAAGGAGTTTTTCTTTATTAATTTTTGATACTCACTCACCAATGAAAAGGCTTGGGATTTACCAATTAGATGAGTTTGTTCTATGCAAATGTGTTTGTTTAATAATTTTTGAATCTCATTCATCAATTAAAAGACTTAGAATTTACCAAGTAGTTGAGTTTGCTCTATGTAAAAGTGCTTTTTCTTTAATTTTTGATACTCACTCACGATTAAAAGACTTGGAATTTATCAAGTAGCTGAGTTAGTCCTATTCAAAATGCTTTTTTTTATTAATTTTTTATTCTAAATCAGAAATTAAAAGATTGGGGATTTACCGAGTAACTGAGTTTTTTCTATGCTAACAAGTTTTTTTTTTTACTAATTTTGATACTCACTCACCAATGAAAATACTTTGAATTTACCAAGTAGCTGAGTTTTTTCAATGCAAATGTGTTTTCTATTCAACTTTTGACACTCAGTCATTAACTAAATGACTTGGAATCTACCTAGTAGTTGAATTTCTTCTATACAAAAATTGATTTTTATTTATTAACAATCCTAAGTCAAAATCAGTTAACAATCAGTTAACAGAACTTAGTTGACATGAAACTAAGTTAAAAACCAATTTTGATAGCATTAATAGCTTTAGTGAAAAAAGATGGTAGTATATGGTGTTTGTTCTATGCAAAAATGTTTTCTGATTAATTTTTGATACTCAGTCGTCAATTAAAAGACTTGGATTTTACCAATTAGTTTAGTAGGTTCTATGGAAAATTGTTTTTTTTATTAGTTTTTGATACTCACTCACCAATTAAAAGACTTGAAATTTACCAAGTAGTTGAGTTTGTTCTATGCACAAGTGCTTTTTATTAATATTTGATATTCACTCATCAATTTAAAGACTTGGAATTTGCCAAGTAGCTAAGTTTTTTTCTATTCAAAATTGTTTTGGTTATTAATTTCTTATTCTGAATCACAAATTAAAAGATTGGGAATTTACCGAATAGCTGACTTTGTTTTATGCAAAAGAGTTTTTTTTTATTATTTTTTGAAACTCACTCACCAATGAAAAAACTTGGAATGAGTTTGTTCTATGCAAATGTGTTTCTTATTAATTTTTGAATCTCATTCATCAATTAAAATACATGGAATTTACCAAGCAGTTGAGTTTGTTCAATGTAAAAGTATTTTTTATTAATTTTTGATACTCACTCACCAATTAAAAGACTGGGAATGTACCAAGTAGCTGAGTTTGTTCAATGCAAATGTGTTTTCTATTCAATTTTTGACACTCAGTCATTAACTAAATGACTTGGAATCTACCTAGTAGTTGAATTTCTTCTATACAAAAATTGATTTTTATTTATTAACAAACCTAAGTCAAAATCAGTTAACAATCAGTTAACATAACTTAGTTAACATGAAACTAAGTTAAAAACCAATTTTGATAGCATTAATAGCTTTAGTGAAAAAAGATGGTACTATATGGTGTTTGTTCTATGCAAAAATGTTTTCTGATTAATTTTTGATACTCAGTCATCAATTAAAAGACTTGGATTTTACCAATTAGTTTAGTAGGTTCTATGTAAAATTGTTTTCTTATTAGTTTTTGATACTCACTCACCAATTAAAAGACTTGAAATTTACCAAGTAGTTAAGTTTGTTCTATGCACAAGTGCTTTTTATTAATATTTGATATTCACTCACCAATTGAAAGACTTGGAATTTGCCAAGTAGCTAAGTTTTTTCTATTCAAAATTGTTTTGGTTATTAATTTCTTATTCTGAATAACAAATTAAAAGATTGGGAATTTACCGATTAGCTGACTTTGTTTTATGCAAAAGAGTTTTTTTTTATTATTTTTTGAAACTTACTCACCAATAAAAAGACTTGGAATGAGTTTGTTCTATGCAAATGTGTTTCTTATTAATTTTTGAATCTCATTCATCAATTAAAATACGTGGAATTTACCAAGTAGTTGAGTTTATTCTATGTAGTTGGGTAGTTTGTCCAAGTAGTTGAGTTTGCACTTTTTTATTAATTTTTGATACTCACTCACCAATTAAAAGACTTGGAATGTACCAAGTAGCTGACTTTGTTCAATGCAAATGTGTTTTCTTATTAATTTTTGACACTTAGTCATCAACTAAATGACTTAGAATTTACCAGGTAGTTGAATTTCTTCTATACAGAAGTATTTTTTCTTATTAACGAACCTAAGTCAAAATCAGTTAACATAATATAACCTAAGTATAAAATTACTTGTGATAACATTAATAGCTTTAATGAAAAAAGATGATGATATATGACGTTTGTGCTATGCAAAAGTGTTTTCTTATTAATTTTTGATCATCTGTCATCAATAAAAAGACTTGAAATTTACCAATTAGTTTAGTATGTTCTATGTAAAGTGCTTTTTTATTAGTCTTTAATACTCACTCACCAATTAAAAGACTTGGAATTTAAAAAGTAGTTGAGTTTGTTCTTTGTAAAAGTACTTTTTTATTAATTTTTGATGCTCATTCACCAATCAAAAGACTAGGAATTTAACAAGTAACTGAGTTTTTCTATGCAAATGTGTTTTCTTATTAATTTTTGACACTCAGTCATCAATTTAATGACTTGGAATTTCCCAAGTTGTTGAATTTCTTTTATACAAAAATCCTTTTTATTAACGAACCTAAGTGAAAATCACTTGTGACAGACAGGTCTCCTCGGAGTAATTTACCCATGCTACTATTATTTCAGAAACGGTTAAGGGTCTTAACTAACGACTTAAGGTACCCAGCTGATACTTTGAGGGAATAATAGACCGGCGGAAGAGGTATATCTCAAATTTTGACTCAAAGAACTAAGCTGGGCTTACGAGGAAGTACCAAGAAGAAACCAAATTGATTATTTTTGGAGGTTGGAATTTCTGTAGTACAGAAGAGAGCGTGAAGAGCTACTTTTTATCAATCACTGTGCCAAATGCCGTCACTGTAGTAGGCTGTTTTCTGCTTGTGTAAAAAAATAATATGGCTGTCGTTCTGCTTTCACATTTTTTTTTTATTAACCAATAAAAGAAAAATCAGTTTTAAAACGAACAGCATTAAATCGAAAAATATCTTCCACAAAAAAGCTTTTCAAAGTAATTAACATACAAATAAAGAAAATCACTGTCAATGAACAAATGAGACCCGAAACGAGCAAAATTCCCAAGAATTATCAATTCAAACTTATAACAAACAAAACTACCAAAAAATAAAAAATAAATAACTAGGACAAGATACATTGACCAATCTAAAGGCTATATTGCTGTTTGCTTCTCTGAAAGTATGAATTAGAACAGATATTTCCTCTGGTAGAAATGCTGGAAAAAAATTATTTCTCCTTTTTTCTCATCGAAATTTTGATTCAATCTTGAACTCAACTAAGCCAGAACCAAGGTTTTATGCCCGGGAATAATATTTGAAATGATTCTAAAAAGTGGATAATAATGGAAAGAAACATGGTAATCTGATTAATAGAAAAATGCTGCATTTTATAAAATAGGAATAACTACTACTACTACTACCAACAACTAACAACTCACCGCATCACCAAACCGCCTGAGGCCACCACAGCTACGCACGCTCCTCCTCCACCCCAATCTATTCAAAGCCTCTCTTTTTGCACCCACCCACGAAATTCCCATTTCCTTTAAATCTTTTTTTATGACGTCCTCTTACCCCAGACGGGGACGATCTGCTTTCCGTTTAGCCCTAGACGGTTGGCCGAAAAGAACAATCTTCGGCAAACAGGTCTCCCTTCATCTGCACAACGTCCCCTAGCCACCTCAAACTTTCTTTCATTATAGCCCTAGAGAAAGGTATTGAACCACATTTTTCGCATTTCGCTTAGAAGCAATTTCTCTGGAAAACATCTAGCAAATCTTCATCCACTTTTCGTAGCGTCCATGCTTCAGAGCCATATTTGACCACTGTAATCACTGTAGCTTCTAATATTCTAATCTTGGTTTGAAGACTTATCTTCCTGTTCTTCCAGACTTTTTTAACTGTGAAAAAACAACCTGAGCCTTGGCTATTCTACTTTTAATATCTTCACTGCTCCCACCATCTTTACTAATAATACTACCAAGGTAAGTGAAGCTGCCCACCTGATCAATCTTATCATTACCCAACGTCGCCTTTTCATTTTCACTTATTCCTAGCCTTATTGACTTAGTCTTCCTAACATTAATTTTCAAACCAATTCTAGCACCCTGAACTCGCAAAACCTCTAAAACTTCATTTATTTTGCTCGCACTTTCATCTAGGATACTTAAATCATCAGCATAATTCAAGTCCATGAGACAGTAAGAATTACTAAGAAGTAGCGTAAGAATTAAAAAGTAGCAATGGTACTTAGGTCTCATTTTGATTCCGACAAGTTTTGTCTCAGATCTTTAGCCGGTTCAGAAAGATATCTGATGACAAAACTTAGAAGCTATTCTCCTTTCCCCCTCTTACCAACTTTAGTTAAGGTTCTTCCCATTCCCTTAGATCGGGTTCAAGTACTTTCTCTTTCAACTGACCCTTAACAAAATTTGGGGTACAGATTCTGTATAAGTATTACTCCGACATTTACATTTACTTCTCGTCATGTTTGGTTAAGACCTGAAAACCATGCTAATTGATGCATAGCTGAAAAAAATGTATGAACCTCTTCACTCACAAAGATCAAAAAGGGCACAAACTCTGAAAAGTTATTATTAGGACAATTATCCTAATTGCCAATTAGGTTTGGTCGAAATTTGGTTGCTCCTCCAGTTAGATGCATAGATGAAAAGAGTTCAGAATTCCCTCCCTTAAAAAGTCGGATCGGATCCTAATCCTTGAAAAGCTTAAATAAGGCATCCACAGTTGTCATCTGCTGTGTTTCAGAAATGCCTTCCTGCTAAGTACTCTGGTGACAAGAGTTTAGGGCTCCCTCTTGCCATATCAGTTAAATTAGGTGAAACCCTCCCATTAGTATAACTGCGGGTACTCTTACCTACCAAAAAATTTGACGTGATCCATAAAAACGGTCAGATAAATATCGTGAGAACAAAAATTTTATAGCCTTTTTACTCCAGAGACCAAATGACTCACTGGAACCTTTTAGCTTCTTACTTCTTCTTTACTTTAATTACTTTTCTTAGAAGGAACATTCTTAATTCTTCTTACTTTCAAATAAATTGGGTTGGGCTTCGATTAATCCCGAGATAAAGAGGTTCGAAGAATAAAACTGGCTTAGATCCTATTTTTGCCAAGCTTAATAAGAGTATATGTTCAAAATAAAATTATCCAATTGTTGAGAATTATTTTCGCTGCAAATTTTGCTTTTTGTTACTTCACTATTTTCACTTTTCTTTCTTCCCGCTTTGTTTTTTTCATAAGTGAGTCTGCTGACAAAATTATAAGAATCCTCCCTCTTCTACAGCCTTAGGGATCGTGAAGCCTTATTGATACCCAAAGTCATTTGCAAACTACAAACTATTACCTTTTCCAAATTTTGGTGGAGATTTGAACACTTTTTCTGTGTTCTGATGGCGTCTAATTGGGGACTTCCTGTTCCACAGAAGACGGATCAGGGCTGAACGTGCAAGAAGCTCAACTATGACTAAATGTTACTTTACTTATTTCTCATATAGCTTAACTGTGGTGGAGTAACATCTTTAACTATATATACCCAAATGACGAAATTACCTCTAAGTATTTCCTCTAAGGAAATACTTAGAGCTGTTACCTCTAAGTAATTTAGATCAGGATCAGGTACTTACTCACCCAATCCCTTAAGTACACTTAAAAATACTTGCTCTAGGTTCGGCTATGACCCTTCTACTAATTCTGCCGTGTGTTATAATGATTTTAATTTTGACATCTCTCCTCTCCTAATTCTTTCCGTCACCCCATTGTGTGGGTTTTGTGTCAGGGGTAGGCTATACCAAATGCACACCTGGATTGACCAATGAATAGATTCGAGAAACTCATTTTCCTTCCTCCTGTGTATGATTCAGATAGTTGTAGAAGTTACTTCGCTTTATTTCAAGCCCTAGCTTTGCAAGTTAATAAAATTTTGGGAAGTACAATCAAAATTTTATGTTTTAATCAAAAAAAAACGAATTTGAGATTTTCATATTTTCCTTGCTAAGATTATTTCGCAAAAATCTATAAGAGATTTTGATAAAAATTCCACAATATTTATCTTGGGGCTTGAAAATATAATTTTTCGCATTCCAATATGGATCCTACCTCAGATTTTTAGAGAGTGGTAGGCATTGTCATTATTTATAAAACACTTGAGGCTAGGTTCGCATGAATGGTCCAGTTTAAAAATACACAAATATATTTATATTATGGTCTTTTAGCAAAAACAATTGTTTTAAAATTAGCCATATGTATATTGAGTCAAAAAAGAAGAAAAAAATTGAATTAGATTTTTCGGTTTAACTCTTTGACTTTTCTTGGTAACAAAAGACAAACGTTTTTTTGTCACTTTTCCTGAGAAAAAAACTTGAGTTTCTTTTTGTCACAACTTTTCATCAAAACTTGATTTTATTTTCGTCCGCCTTCTACAGTTTTAATATTTACTTTATACACATTGGTAACGGCTTTCGTTTATTTATCATTGCTCTGTATAGATTTATAATGGAATGTACTTTTGTTATTCCACAAAATAAATATTATCTTAAATAAATCTATTTTTTTACTTGTGTTATACGCCACTCACTTAAGTGCTTCATCAAACAGTTCGTGGTAACGAACTGTAAGTAAGAGCTTCCGGCTCAATGGTAACCAAAACTCTAGAAAACGGTTTTTGATACCGATAGATACATCAAAAGAATCAGATTTCAATGCTGATTTCAAATATATAACTTTCATCAAGTTCAGTGCTACCCATCAAAAGTTACGCGCCTGAGAAAATTTGACTGATTTCCATAAAAAGGGAGAAAGACCCCCTAAAAGTTATAGAACCTTAATGAAAATCACACCATCAAATTCATCTTATCAGAGAACCCTACTGTAGAGGTTTCAAGCTCCTATCTACAAAAATGTGGAATTTTGCATTTTTTGCCAGAAGAAAGATCACGGATGCGTGTTTATTTGTTTTGTTTTTTTTTTTGTTTTTTTTCCCCAGGGATGATCGTATCGACTCAGTGGTCCTAAAATATTGTGGGAGGGCTCATTGGAACGGAAATCGAAAGTTCTAGTGC
>NW_028297440.1:663974-729611 GCF_049724085.1 Artemia sp. Qi Xiang Cuo
TCAGACCTAAGATTAAAGAAGCCTTAATTTTTTTTAATTCTCCCCTTCGTAAATCTAAATTTTCCCCGAGCTATTATTTAAATCATGTTCTCAGGTTTTATTTCTGAGGTTAAGAAAAACAAAAAACAATGAATACATTTATGTTTAATAATTTCACCTTTTTGGCTCACTAATTTCACCTAGCGATTATGTAAATCAAGTTCTCAGGATAGGCTATCCAAACAACAATGAAGCCATGTTTGTTTCTTAATTCCCCCTTCGTGGATCAATAATTTCCCCCTAGCGATTATGTAAATCAAGTTCTCAGGTTAAGCTAGCCAAACAACAATGAAGCCATGTTTGTTTCTTAATTCCCCCTTCGTGGATCAATAATTTCCCCTAGCGATTATGTAAATCAAGTTCTCAGGCCAGGCTAGCCAAACAACAATGAAGCCATGTTTGTTTCTTAATTTCCCCTTCGTGGATCAATAATTTCCCCTAGCGATTATGTAAATCCAAGTGAAAAAATTCCTGTTTTTTCATTCTCAGTGAGAAAACCATAAAACAGACATGAATTGCTGTTGACATCCATAAATGTGACAAAGTCCATGTTTTTCAAATTCTCACTGACAAAAACCATTAAACATCCATGAAAACAGACATAAATGTGAGAAAATTCATGTTTTTCAAATTCTCACTGACCCTTCGATTACGCAATCAATTTCTCGAAATTCACTTCCCCTTCGAGTCCTAGATCAATAACATTGTTCCCGTTAGAATTCAATGCGCATGTGCAACCTTCATCCCGGAGCTATTACACATAGAAACATCAAATAAATCGACCTTGGAAAAAAGAGGTCATTGACCGATTACGCAATCAATTTCTCGAAAATCCATCTCCCCTAGGGACTCTATGCCCAACCCTGATTCGTTAGCTCTAACCACTTCCCCTCGATTACGCAATCAAGTTCTCGGAAATCCACTTCCCCTTCGATTACGCAATCAAGTTCTCGGAAATCTGTCTCCCTTCGTGGATCAATCAAGTTCTCGGAAATTCACTTCCCCTTCGAGTCCTAGATCAATAACATTGTTCCCGTTAGAATTCTATGCGCAGGTGCAACCTTCATCCCGGATCTATTACACATAGAAACATCAAATAAATCGACCTTGGAAAAGGAGGTCATTGACCGATTACGTAATCACTTTCTCGGAAATCCATCTCCCCTAGGGACTCTATGCCCATATTAGGACCATAAACCACGTGGTAATCGTGGGAGTTTTAAAAAAAAGTGTCCGGATCGGGATTCGAAGGGGTATTGTCATCGTCGGAGTCAATAAGGCCCTTCTACTCCTCTTCAAGGAGCGATGAGAGGGTAACGGGTACATTTTTTACTCTTTATTTTACTCTTTCGCGCCGAGGAGGACGGTCGAGCGGAGATCTCGACCGAAATGTCTGCAAATTTATCTTTGTGTTTTTCATTGGCCGGAAATATCCTCCTTTTTCTTCTTCACGATTTTTCATTTTGTCACGCATAGCCTGTGTGGTCTTACAAATTATTGAAAATAAGATCAATAGAACAATGTCCAACATCAAGTCACGGGATAATGTTTTTGAGGATTTTGGTTCTGGCAAGTTGCACTTAATCTCTGGGATTAACTTTTTTTTCGTTTTTTTTTAACAAAACTTCATTATTCATTTTTAAAATGATAATCCTGTTTTCTTTGAACTTAACTTTATTTTTCAAATAATTTTTCCATGCCATATAACATTTTATCTCTTGCAGAACTTGGGCATGGTGTGATAAACGCTTGGACAGTATTTTTTCGCAACTTGTTCAAAAAGTTGTCTCTTACCTTTTATGATAGGAATATTCGACGTTAAGAAATTGCTAAATTCAATAGCGTAAGCAGGTTTCATCACTTCCGGCTTAAAAGTTTCTAATTCAATATCTTTTCCAAATAAATCCTTCCAATTACCCCAGAAAACGGGCAAGAAATACTCTTCATTTAGAAATGTTACATTGCAATTCAGACTGGCCTCCTCGAAATTGTTTGTCGTGAAGTTACAAGTATCCACTACAACCTTTCTTATAAGTTCTTCACCTAAACCAATCCACGACATGGGGTTGAACTTTGTTTCATTCAAACGGTGATACAAAGCCTCTATTATTGGGTGTCCTTTGCGGAATTTAAGTACTCCGTTTGCAAAGTTTTTTAAAAGAAAAGAATTAAGATCTGCCGTGGACTTCATTAAAACTGCATCCATGTCAATATACAGTCCACCGAATTTTTTTAATAGCGCAATTCTTGCCAAATCAGACACTTGCTCTGCCTTATGGGGGGATGTACTCTTTACTTCTTCATAGATTCGTCCTAAGTTATCATTTGTGAAGAATTTCTTTGCGTCTAATTGGACGAGCTTGACATTAGTAAGATTCTTTATCCAGTCATTCTGCTGTTCCATTTTTTCTTCTTTAACTCCAGTCATGTAAATCACAACAAGATGTGGATATTGTGCTCGAGCGGCAGCTTCAACACAACAAGATTGTCGCGGATTTAAATATCCCGCGTCGCTGCTCTCAACAAAGAAGGTCGTGTTGAAACCGTGGTGATCGCTGATCTCATTAAGCGTATGAATTTCGATGTCAGGTTCCATAATGTGATGCAGTTGGGTGTGGAGGCATTCATTCCACTTTGCTTCGAGATTTGTGTACATTACTACCATGATTATAGTAACAAAAAAGAGGCCTATGAAAACGAAATACCTCGTTTGGACTGTCATCTTAGTCTCCTGGAAGAAAGAAATCTTGAGAAATAACAAGTTCAATCATAAATGTTTTCAATTTTTGTATTTTTAATTTTGACGAAACCTGTAAACAAAGGAAAAATACGGAAGAGCGCATCTTATAAGAAAACAGCTTAAATACAAGCAAATATTTATGGAATGTTATTTATGATGCAAATGCAATTTTTCTATTACATCGCATTTCCAATTTATAGAATTTAATTTTTTTTGAATTTGTATAGATATATTTGTATTCTTATGGTTACAGATTAGCCAATCGTGACTAGTATATTATTATACTTTTCTTTTTTTTTACTTTCTTTATTACTAATGATTTCTTTTTTTGAATTTAAAGGAATAGATTTGAATTCTTATAGCTACAGACTAGCCTGGCCTCCCTTGCCCATTATTCTTCTTATTGTTATTATTTATTTAAAAACCTGCCATACAAAAAAAGGTATTAACGTACAATTGGGGCTATTGAGAAAGAAACATGTTAAGATAACAATTCTTACTTCATAATATGCAGAAAAATTGTATTTAACACATTTTGAAGGCACTTCCACTATACTTTACCCCACCCCCTTATTTTTCAAATATAAATCCTAAATTACATATTTCCCATGTATTTTGTTATGCGTCACTTTTCGTTTCAACCCGTCTACCCGTAAATTGAATTAACACTGACGAAATCAAGAAACGGAAAAACAAGGGGAAATGTACAATTTGGGTTATATATTCGCACATTTGGGAAGGGGGTGAACTATAATGGAAGTACCTTCAAAATTCGTTAAATACAGTTTTTCTACATATTTTGAAGCAAGAATTGTTTTCTCAACATGTTTCCTTCTCAATAGCCCCAATAGGCTAATACCCTCAAAAAAAGATAAAAGACAGAGCATAAACAAAAGAAAATAAGTTAAAGAAAAGACACAAAACGCAAATCAAACCGGTAAAAACAAAGAAAACACTTTGAAAAAATTATGATTGGGCTCAGAACAAACTTCAACACAAACACTTAAAAACACATTAAATGCTTGGGTAAATTATTGGCTCGCAACCGAGGCGGGTTTCGTTTTCAGTAAAGTAGTGTAATTTTTTGTTTCATTATTCTATAAATATTGAGAAATAGGATGTGTCAGTTTATTTGAGCTGGTATATTTGCTATTATGCCAATTTTTAACAGGGGGTGAGGGCTGGGACGCAGACGTCATGGCAGCAAATAAATATATTTTGAAAAATTGCTGAAGAGGGAATCAAAAACTACTACTGATATTGCTAGCAAGACACTACAGCACCAAGCCGCCTGAGGCCGACACAACTGCGCACGCTCCTTCTCAATCCCAACCTGTTCAAAGCGCCCCTCTTCACACCCTCCTAAGAAGCACCAGTTTTCTTTAAATCCTTTCTTTTGACCTCTTCGCACTCAATTCGGGAACGACCTTCTTTTCGTTTGGCCTTGGACGTTCAGTCATCTAAACGACACGGGGAATCAAATGGTAGCCTTTTACTCATTTGTTATTATTGTAATTAGTTTAAATTAATATTTCAAGTGAAAAAAATCAGTAGGCCATTAGATAAATACATTATTTAAAATTTGAATAAAAGAAAGAAAATCCAAATATTACCCATTTTGGTCTGATTTCTAAATGGAAATCTCTTGATTCTCCTGTCTCTTAAATTTAATTTCTTGAGTGGAGTCGAATCCTCGAAAAAGGTTTTTCCTTCTATGTCGAAATAATAAGAAAAACCGAAAACCTAAATGTTTGTAGTAGCCTACCAGAAAATGAATCTTACTCGCACTCAGGGTGGCGCCCGCTGGTGATTTTTCATCCTCCTGGTGATTTTTCTGGTTATATTCTTGAATCTGGTGATTTTCTTTTTTAATTTGGTCATTTTTGATGATTTTCATTTAATTTGGTGATGTTCTACAAAAGTGGTTGACATTCCATGCATGATTGGTTTTCACTGTCTTACTGAGGAAATTACCAGTGACTTTCATATTTTATGTCTTGTTTTCATTTGTTATTTCCAAAGAATGGTGTTATTTTGTGCTTCTCTGTATCCTTTTGGCTTGACAATCAGCTTCCCCGTAGTTACAAATTTTAATTTATAATTTTTTATTTTTTCAATAATAGGGGGCAATTGGCAAGTATAAATCACTCTCCACCGCAACAAACCTAATCTAATGATTAAGCTTTGATTGAGAATAGTACTTTGTATTTTTTTAAAAGATAATTAGACAATAAAAGGATTTTTTCAATAAATAGGGGACAATTGACCATTATATCTCACTTTTCCTCACTACTAACCTAAGCTCCTGCTAGCTTCGATATTGAACTGTATTTTTAAAAGTATAGCCACAAAAGGTATTTTTCAAAAATGGGCAATTCCCTATATCTCAATTGTCACCACTACTATCCTAAGCTCCCTGGAGCTAGCTTGTATTTTTATAAAGTATAAATGCCACATAAAGTTATTTTTCAAAAATAGGGGGGCAATTTCTCCATATATATCAATTGTAAACAATACAATAATAATCTCCTGCTGGATCTAGCTTCGAATCTTGAACTTTTTATTTTTTAAAATTATAAACCTCATATGTCGGTGGTTGGTGGTGATGTTACTTTCTCAATAATCCGTATTTTCCTTTGTCTTTTGCCAACGGATTTGTTTGACCTGGGCTAAATAAATGCTTGTAAGAGAGAAGAACTTTTTTCTCCGTCAATATCAGCAATTGAAGTGCAATTAAATTGTTGGATGGTCCTTTTTTAGAACCCTCCCTCCCCTCCCCCTCTCCCGGGGAGGACCCTTGGGAACCAGGAGCTTCCTTCGATGTAGGAGGATTAATACACTTTTGAATTAGGGGGGGTATTGGACTTCACAACACTGTTCAAATAGAACAACCTCAAATTCTTTCTCGAAAACACCTAAGTGTTTCAATGAAATGACCAAAAACGGCTTCATCCAAATAATTTTTCTTAACATGGCTGCGAAGACATATGGTTATAATATCAAAACACCTTTTTCCCTGTGTTACTCTCTTATCTACTAAAGGATAAGTAATAATTAAAGTGCACGGGTCAAAATACCCACTTCTACTCCATATCGTATTGAAAAGCGATGGGGATATACGATAAGTACTGTTGACATGATCATTACCAGTCACGCTTATTCCTTATTGACCGTTCGAATTAAGGGGGGATGAGCAAATTTTTTACTCTTTCGTTTTTTTCAATTAGATAGTTTTTTTTTGTCTAAAAGTAATATTGGAATTTTTGCATTAGAACGAAGATTGTATAGAAGTTACGAGGTAAGGTTTTTTTTTTCGTTATAGAAATGCATGATAATCATTCCTTTATACATATACCAGCTAATTTGGTTAATGAAAGAAAATGAAATAGTTTTTTAGAAAAAAATTTTAAGTTTTACTCATCAATAGCCATATCCCTGAGAAAATTTACATTATTTTGACAATAAGGATAGAAACAAAAAAATTATGTATATACTTACAAATTCTGACTGTACTTCTGTATCCTAAATCCTTGGAAAAAATGTAGGGGGGTTAAGCTGACAATCTTCAGTAGGCTGAGCAGAGTCATTATATAAGGCAGTCAACTCCCTTTTCAACTTCCTTCAAGCTGATATGGAGCTAACACGGGGGTCAGAGGTCACTGTCATTAAAAGATTCGCAGGCATTGGCTGGTCTTGTGTAGTTCTAGTAGCGAATTTGATAACTGAAGGTCTTGTAGCTTGCATTATTACACCTTCGCTATATCTTACACTCTTTTCAGAAGGGGGGGTATTGCATGTGTCCACTTCATTGAAAAAAAAATTCATTTTGGGTTTGGAAAATAATTAATTTTATTTTATTAATTTAAATTAGTTCAAAAAATTTTTTTTTTCAATAGTTATAATCACTTTTTTTTTTCAAAAAAATCCCTAAAATTGTGAAATTTTAATGTTAAAAATCATTACAGAAAAGAAGAAAGCAATTTAATTATTTTCAAAACCACCCCTAAAAAAAAAAAAAAACGCCGCCGTAAGCTAAAACAAAAAGGATAAAAATTTTTTGTTTAAAGATCAAAAAAAAAATAGAATAAAAATTATAAAAGTAACCGTATTTAAATTTTATGGAAAGAATTTATTCATTAAATTAATGATAAGATAATTTCTTTTTTTATTATAATAATGAGAAAATTTTTACTCACCAGAAATTGCTTTGAATTATCCATTTTCTATGTAAATGCTTACAAAAAAATGTCAGTTGTGTTATGTTCAATAAACTAGTCAAAACTGTTGAGGAATCTAATTTGGAACTTGAATATATACAAAAAATAATTAGCATCTAAAAAAGATACACCGGTTTGTCCAACACGGACGTAACCTAAAAAAAAAAACTTGTTTGTCATAAAATAGAAATTCAGTTAATTGTGCCAGAAAAAACTTGAACCAGAACAGATTATAACCAACCTGTTTGCTACGGGCGCGTACGCAAAGTATATACCTTCAAGCAAATTCTATATGATATTTCTAATTACTATACCATCTATAGAAACGGTACCTCTTTGCAAATGACCCTGGTAACCCCAATTCGTTGAAAACCTACACACATATCCATGCCCCAGGCGTAGGTTTGCGGGTAGGTTTTCAACGAATTGGGCGCTTACTAACTGGTATTAAAGAAGAGACAACCCTTCATATACGGAATAATTTCTGTTCGGTTTGATATACGTATATGAGGGGGTTCGCCCCCTGGTCTTTTTACGCTAAAATCACAAAGGCCATTTAATTAGAATAAATAGCTCTTTTTAAAGTACTAAGAAAAACTTTAGCGTAAAGAGCGAGGTATTGACGACAGGGCGAACCCCCTAATATATGTAATAATTTCTGTTAGTAAAGTTTTTCATGTTCTTCCTTACTTTCAGTTGAAGAAACATTTTTTTTTTAATTTAATTTCTGATCATTTTTTAAATAATGCTGGGAAATGCAGCTCCCCCTTCATGGAAAATTCCCTTCCACCATGAAAAATTCCTCTATGGAAAGATCTTCCCATGTAAACCACTCCCATAGCCCCCACCCCTACCATAAAAAATCCCCCCGGAAAATGTCTGTATACTGTGCAATAACCTATTCTATATGTAAACAATGGGCAAAGTTTGAAACTGGCAGCCCTTCCACTTGGGACTGGGGGGGGTTAAGTCTTCTTTAGAGACATAGTTTTTACATTTTTCGAGTATGCTGAACCAAATGGCTATCTCAAAATTTCAATCAAGTGAAATTGGGAAAAAATGAGCGTGGGAGGGGGTTTAACTGCCCTCCAGTTTTTTGGTCACTTAAAAAGGGCACTAGAACTTTTAATGTCCGTTTGAATGAGCCCTCTTACAATATTCTATGACCACTGGGTCGAAACCATCACTCCTAAAAAAAAACACGCATCGTGATTTTTCTTCGTGCAAAAAATGTAAATTTCCACATATTTGCCGATAGGAACGTGTAACTTCTTTAATAGGGTTCTCTGATAAGCTGAATGTGATGGCGTAATTTTCGTTAAAGTTAAATAAAAATGAAAAATTCCACATTTTTGCAGATAGGAGTTTGAAACTTCTTTAATAGTGCTCTTTGATAAGCTGAATCTGATGGTATGATTTTCGTTAAAGTTAACCTTTCATATAGGGAATAATTTCTATTCGTTTTAAGTTTTAACGTCGTTCCTTACTTTCAGTTAAAAAAAAACTTTTGTTTATTTAATATTTGAACGTTTTTGAATTAATGCAGGTTTTGATTTTGGCTCACCGTACATGAATAATTAAAACAAAATTTGCATATTAATTTTACTAATATATGGTTAAATGGCTTTCTCGAAACTTGTTGAATTTCATTTACGAACGTTTTTATTAGTAATAAATATATGTAACTTACGAATTAACTTACGGAACGAACTTCTATTTTCATATATTGTAATACGTATACTAGGGGGTTTGCCCCCTAGTCAATACCTTGCTCTTTAAGCTAAAGTTCGAATTTTGTTCCAATTCTTTAAAAATGACCCCTTAATCACAAAGGCCGTTAATTAGAATAAATAGCTCTTATGAAAGACTTAAACATCTTTGGCTTAAAGAGCGAGGTATTGACTAGGGGTGAACCCAATCATATAGCTAATAATTTCTGTTCGTTTTAAGTTTTGATGTTGCTCCTTACTTTCAGTTGAAAAACTTGTTTCTTTATATTTAATTTCTGATTTTTTTAAAAAATAATGATGGGAAATCTGGCGCCCCCTTCATAGCAATGCCCCCTCTCCCATGAAAACTTCCTTCATGAAAATATCCTCCCATATAACCCCCCGACCCACCCCACCCCCCACTACCAGAAAAAATTCTCCCTGAAAACGTCTGTATACTTCCCAATAACCAATACTATATGTTAACATTGGGTAAAGTTCATAACTTTCAACCCTCCCCCGGGGGCTTCGAGGGATTAAGTCATCCTAAAAGACATAGTTATAATATTTTTGACCTTGCTGAACAAAATGGCTATCTCAAAGTTTTGATCTGGTGACTTTGGTAAAAAAAACGAGCGTTGGAGGGGGCCTAGTTGCCCTCCATTTTTTTGTCACTTAAAAAGGGCACTAGAATTTTTAATTTCCGTTCCAATGAGCCCTCCCACGATATTCTAGGACCATTGAGTCGATACGATCACCCCTTGAAAAAAAAAATAAATAAACACGCATCCGTGATCTTTCTTCTGGCAAAAAATGGAAAATTCCACATTTTTGTAGATAGGAGCTTGAAACATCTACAGTAGGGTTCTCAGATACGCTGAATATGATGGTGTGATTTTCATTGAGGTTCTATAATTTTTAGGGGTTCTTTCCCCCTTTTTTTGAAAATCAGCCAAATTTTCTCAGGAACCTAACTTTTGATGGGTAAGATTAAACTTTCTGTAACTTCATATATTTGAAATCAGCATTGAAATCTAATTCTTTTGCTGTATCTACTGGTATCAAAGTTCCGTTTTTTAGAGTTTTGGCTACTATTGAGCCGGGTCGCTCCTCACTTACAGTTCGTTACCAAGAACTGTTTGATAAGCATATATAAGAAAAGTATTTATCTAAATTTCATCAGTCTGATTCTTATGTGCTTTTGAAGCGAATATTTGGGTAAAGAACTTTTAAATTGCTTAGCAAGTTGTATTAATTTTAAAAACAAAGTTTTTCTGGGGGAAGTAAAGATTGAACTTTAAACTTAAGATGAACAAAAATTATTACATCACAGCCTATTTAAAATACATCGAAAAATTAGTGCAAATAAACCAACTGGTGATATTTCCCTATGTTTCTTGCATTATAAGAAACTAGCAATTTACTCCAAACACAAAACAATATAGGAGCTTTGGTACAGTAGAGATATTTTAGAATTGTTTCTGTTTTTGATTAATTCTGCGCAATGAGCTCAGTTCCATGATTGACTGTCATTTTCTATCTCAAAAGATGCTTTGTGATTATTTTGTGGTCAAGCTCAGGGTGAACCAATCTTGATAGTATTAGGACTAATGACTCACTTCTGAACTTGTATTATAGCTATAAATTCTCCGTTGCATAGACAGTCGTGAATATAGAGCAAATCTTAGGGGAGGCGCATTGTGACAAGGGCGCCAATGAGCAAAATCTTGAGGGAGGGGCCAATGTTACAAAGGTTCCAATAATTGACCAAATTGACAAATTTATTGTAAAAATTGAGTAAAAAAAAGACAAAAACAGTAACAAGTTCCGACAAAATCAATCTTATCCCAAAAACAAACTGAAGTGAGGGTTTAGTTTCCTTCAAAAGTTGTGTAAAACATTGTGGTATATGGAAAGCATAGCAAAAATGTACCATGCTTGGCACTGTGGAAGGAGGTGAGTGTGCTTAAGCGTAGCTTCGAGTGTGCCATGCAGAGTGGAAGAACATAGTGTTGTAAAATTTTTTTGAAATTTGAAAACATTTTACTTTAATTGTAACTTTATTGTTACAGTCCTTCACTTAAAAAAAAAAAAATGAAGAAAAAATAAATCGTTTTTGAAGCCAGAATCTATGTGCCACAATCAGGAAAAGAAGAAAATAAACCTCGTAAAAAATAATCAAAGGCCAGCGAGAGGGAGTTACAAAGAAAAGGGAGCGACAAAAACGGTTGTTCAAAGACAGTACTGCTAAAGGGTAAATAAAGAATCTAATTATTTTCTGTTCACCTCTTACTCTTAATAGGAATAAAAGAAGACACATAAGCGATTGTAGCGATAAAAGAAATGACTGGGCTTAATTGTGGTCATAAATATTGACCGCGTCAAATCTAATATCGTACCTTGAAGCTGTGAACTTACACCTCCGATAGGAATCTGGAGATCGGATTCCTTAGGAACGTGCCTCGGAGATAAGCGAACTAATTACATGTCGTTAGAGTAGATACAGACATATAAAATGAAATAAACACAGGTAAAAAGCAATAGATTTATTGAAACTTACATATTTAGGTGAACAGCAGTGGGTCACTTCAAATGACAACAACGGTGACTGAGATAACAACAATAATAGAATTGCAAAGTTTGAACACCAATATAAATCTGTCTATCATAATAATAATAATAATGAGCACGAAAAACACTTTTTTTCACTATATATTCTAAGTCCTGATCATGTGCCGTGGGAGCTACCCCACGATTTGCCTATGTCCTGAGGCGGGCCAACCCTCCGTCTAATAATCTGTCTTAAATATTTTTGATGATTTCGACGTTCACACACTCTTATCACTTAAGAATTCCTGCGAAAACATTGTATTTTGTAGTTTCTTTATTACCACTCTTCTCGGTGAAATTCAAAGCTGGGATAGCGCTGTTCTTTCTCTGATGCTAAGATGCAATTTTTCTCTTTGCTGATAAATGACTTATCTTTTTTGAAACTAGATTTAACTTAATTAGAGGAAGTCAGAATTATCTTTAGAAAGAAGGAACTTATTTTTGTATTTTAAATATATCGCATTTTGCTAACGGTACAAATTACCCTTCCCATTATTTAATGACGTCCCGTCATTATGACTTGCTTGCTTCTTGGCTTTTGAAATGTTCGTAATTTATTAACTATTTCTTCTACATAATTATTTTATATTTATGTTATGGCTTAATCAGGAGTGCTTAAAAAACTTTCTCTGTTACTTTTCTTATTTTATTCTACATCCTATCTAAAATTCATCTACCGGACCAAGATTATTCATGGTTCTAGGCTAGCTTCTTTACTAAAGATCTTTTTTCTACATCTAACACTTATTACTTTCACATCTCCAACAAGGTTGGGGCTATTCTACCTTTACATAAGATTTTTTTTTAATTCAGTTTTTACAAGGCCTTTTTTGGCTGTCTATGGGGAACACTGCTTTATCTCTATGCCATATTAAATCAATAGCTTGACAACGTATCACCTCACTCTATCTGGTAATCTAACACCATTAAAAAGAACAAATTTATACAAAATACATATGGTTCACCATATTAACTGGTAACCTTAGAAAATAATCACTGGGTATGTTTGCTACACAACGTTAATGATAGGATATTGGGAGTAACATATAGTTAATATAAAGTTATTAAGAATTAACATATGTAAATTCACATCTATTTCGTCTCCATTCGAGTCTCTTTAGCGTCCTCAATCCTTCTGTTGTAAATTATTGTCCTTCACTCTTTTCGTCTTGGCAAAATTTTTGGACCACTTAAGTTATGGTTTCTTCACGGGACAGTTCAAGCACAATTGTGTTCACACGACAAGGTTTCTCTGATTGTCAACTGGGAAATGATGCTTCCAACTACATGTGTGGGAATATGCTATCAGAGTTCATTCGCACCTGCTTTTTGACAGTTCGCGGGGTGCTTTATCATAAAGGGGTCGAACACTGGGAGTACGTTTATTTTCTTATCGGTATATATTTTCTGGGTTATTTTAATGCAAAAAGAGAATTTATTCTCGTCTAAAATCGTTCATTTGTGTCTCTTAAAAATTGTTAGCTCATGGCTTGCGTCTATTAACCTTTGCGGTGATTCCTAGGTTAATCACGGGAGAATTGAAGTTTGGATTTGGAACAGGTCGACATCAAACTATAGTGACTCCTTCAACATATTGTCTTTAACTTGTGGGAGGGGCATATTGTCACTGAGGGGTTGGTCACTGGGGTTAATTTTGGTTTTCAGGTCCATTTTTCAGAAATTATCTCTTCACATTTATGGGACAACAGAGATATGAAGTTTCCACACAAAGGGGATGGGGTGGGTTTCGAGAGATGGTCGAAAGAGATTCGACGCGTAAGTCTGTGACACGTAAATAGTTTTTTGGGTCATCAAATATCATAATTATACGGTCATATGGTATACGGGTCCATAATGATTATCAAAGGCGATATTTATGTACTTATCTCTTGTACTGATCGATGGGGTTCTCAGAATTTATGTGATTATATAGTTCGATAGTGTACAGGATACTGAGATTCAAATATAATGTTACCTGATACGTAATATGGTTCATGGTCGAGGGAACAACGATCATAGGTAACTGTTGTTTTCGTAGACGTAGCTGGGATGAAAATTGCCTGGAGTTTATGGTGAGTACTCTTCGTTGGTTGAGGTATGATGAAAATAGACGCTACTAGGTTGTATCTGCGTTGAACTACGCATTGTAATAATCGATTTCCAATATGTCAATCCACTTCCTGTAATAAAAATAACGAAGCAGAATCACACGTTCTTTAAAGTAAATACTCATAGTACAAATAAGTTACGTATCGATTGGGTACATGAATTTTACGAGACAGAGTTAAATAAATACACTAATATTAGTACACAAAACAAAATTTTTATCATGTTGGTTGAAATATATATGTAAAGTTCCCATTGGGAAATTCAATACATAGAAGTTTCTTCTAAGTTGTTGTAGCCTAGCGACGATATAAAAGATTAATTCTTAAACTTTAAGTGTGGTCTCTTATTATGCTTTCTAATATACACTACCAGATACACTTTATTTTAACTTGTTTCAACACTTAGCTAATTTTACATTAGATTTAAAATAATCATTTAAACAGAGTTTATGCTACATGATTAATTTTGAGGTACAACATATTTCATGCCTGCATTGTTCACGCACGTCCGTGCTGTTTAAGAAACGCATGTTGCAGCGTCATAGCCACACGGTTTTACGTAAACAACCTTACAATGAGGGAACAAGACATAGCAAGGACGACTGGAGACCTCTATACCCACTCGTTTTCTAATGTCTTCCCTTTTTCTTGGCTTAGACGTTCTCATGGGGTTCCGAGTTTAACCTCTGCATTTCAGCCGTTTCCCCGTGTTCTTCTCTTGGTTTTCGCCTTCTTAGTCTCAGGATTTTTCCGTAATTAAAAGTCAATGGGGTTCTTATGGTCAGGGAGGTCGCGAACACGAAAGATATGGTCAATAGTATGTTCCACAAGAAATAGGATGAAAATAATCCGTATCTATTATTCACACAAGTTAATCTCTGGTCTTCATTTGTAGATAGGGTGATATGCGAATCTAATGCTTCTCTTATTTTTGTAAGCTTTATTGTCCATTTAATCTTTTCTATTTTGGACCATATCGAGGTTTTCATTTCCTCGTTTTCTATACAGGGAATAGTGTACGATAGGTTAATTGCCTTGAAGTTGGTTATTTTGGGACTTATTATTTTTGTTCTCGTGGTAATTAACGGCGTTCGAACAGTTGACTCTTTAGTTACTAGTTGACACCCTTGTTTTATGGTAATCGTACCCACATTCTGTAACAGTAATTCTGTTTTGTAACTTGGGTCTATTCTTTCTGTATTATTATAACAAGACAAACTTCCAACAGTTTCTCTTGGAACAGAAATCATGATAATGTTCATAATTAGACGCTTCTGTACTGGTAATTTCTTGTTTTGGATGACATCAATCTTTGTTAGGACATGGGTCGATTTTCTCATAGAAAAACCGAGGACGAGCACGCCCACAACAAACCAAATGCTGCTTGAGGGCGAGCTCCCCCCAGACTTCCCACAAAACGTGGTCCATCTATTTAGATTTGATTACACAACTTAATACTGAGTAGGGGATGGTTTCCATAGTTCATTTGTAGAATATAAGTTAACGTCTAACGACAGGTAATCTGTCTGTATCTAGTCTAACGACAGGTAATTAGTTCGCATATCTCCAAGGCACGTCCTGATTGACCATTGTACTCCGGGATAGACTTTGCTATTTCTATATTTTTTGTGACCAACTTCTGCACCATTAATAAATCGTTAAGGTCGTCCGACATTTTTTTTTTGCGTTTGAATCAATTCAAAATAAATTTATTTTTTCACTTAACCTATTTTAGGGGAGGCTATTATCTCCTATGAGATATCTAAAGGGTTTCCCTGTAGTAGCTTAGCGGCAATAGGCCTAATCACTTTACTTATATGCCTGTATCTCTCCAATAATCAAATTTAAATTACAAAGTTTTATAGCCTAATTAGTTCGCAAGTTTTCCTCCAATTTCCGATCGCGCCATTTGTAGCGATAAAAAATGACTGGGCTTAATTGTGGTCATAAATATCGACCGCGTCAAATCTAATATCGTACCTTGAAGCTGTGAACTTACAGCTTATAAGCTCTCCGATAGCGCCGCTTATAGCGCTAAAGATCGTGCCAACAAGGCCAAGCCACCCTCAATTAATGAGAGAAAATAAAATGTGTAGCCATATAAATGTGACCTCTTCTCCTCGAGCTATCTGGAGATCAGATTCCTTAGGGACGTGCCTTGGAGATATGCGAACTAATTACCTGTCGTTAGACTAGATACAGACATATAAAATGAAATAAACACAGGTAAAAAGCAATAGATTTATTGAAACTTACATATTTAGGTGAACAGCAGTGGGTCACTTCAAATTACAACAACGGTGACTGAGATAACAAAAATAATAGAATTGCAAAGTTTGAACACCGATATAAATCTGTCTATCATAATAATAATAATAATGAGTACAAAAAACACTTTTTTTTCACTATATATTCTAAGTCCTGATCATGTGCCGTGGGAGCTACCCCACGATTGGCCTATGTCCTGAGGCGGGCCAACCCTCCGTCTAATAATCTGTCTTAAATATTTTTGATGATTTCGACGTTCACACACTCTTATCACTTAAGAATTCCTGCGAAAACATTGTATTTTGTAGTTTCTTTATTACCACTCTTCTCGGTGAAATTCAAAGCTGGGATAGCGCTGTTCTTTCTCTGATGCTAAGATGCAATTTTTCTCTTTGCTGATAAATGACTTATCTTTTTTGAAACTAGATTTAACTTAATTGGAGGAAGTCAGAATTATCTTTAGAAAGAAGGAACGTATTTTTGTATTTTAAATATACCGCATTTTGCTCACGGTACACGATATTAATGCAAAAAAAGTTAAAAAAAAATTTTCGTCCAGGTAAATCTCCAGGTAAATCTTCCAACAGTGCTCTTGAATTCTCTCCATTACATCTCTCTACCTTTCGTACCGGTAAGAATATGAATGAAATCTTTAATTTTACAAAATGAAAAATTTTCTGCAATAAGAAAAGAGCTATTAACAGTAGAGCTCCTAGAGACTTAAATCTTTTAGCGTTAAAATGGACTCTTTAAGTGTCTTGGGCCCCCTCCCACTTGCCTATACAATTATCCACCCCCTAAATGATCCAAGCATTTGAAAACTCTTAGTAGAATTTGAAAAAAAACTGACGATACTGGGTGGCCTAAAAATGACTATGGTCAAAAAAAATTTTTAAACGTCGGCAATTTAATTACTATGAAGGGTCATCACCAAAAATATCCTCTAGGGAATATTTGGCATAGATGATATCTGCTGGTTTCTGGGATTCTAACACTCTTATGAAGAATTATTTCTGTTTGTTTTAAATTTTAATCTACCTCCTTACTTCAAGTTGAGTTTTCTTTATTTAGTTTGCGTCAGTTTTCAACTAATGCCAAGAAATCACTATTCCCCATGTATAATTTATCTTGGAAAATTCCTCCAAAAACTTTCCTTCCCATGGAAAACTCTTTCTTCCAAATGACTATGGAGGGTCATGTCATCACCAAAGGTATAATTATTGGACTTTTCAACTATGCTGAAAAAAACACCCATCTTAAGATTTTGATCGGGCGAATCTAGGGGAAGTGGGTCTTTTGGGGAAGGGATTAATTGCCCTCCAGTCTTTTTGGTCACTTAAAAAGGGCAGTATCAATTTTAATTTTTGTTCGAATTAGCTATTTAACATCTATTTATGATACTCCAGTAACCCGCTACCCTGGTAAAAAAAAGGACATCAGTACTACCCATGCAAAAAAAGTGATTTCCCTGGTTATTCAAAATGGGGGACTCTAATTTTTTTCTCATTAGGCAGTTTTTTTTCAAAATCTATTTTCCACTTCCAATTACCATGTGCCGTGGTTTGCTTTTTAATAGGTTACAACTACTGGTGCAACCATGATGGAAGGCACAGATCAATGACAAATAAAAACACCTGATACTGATACATCCGATACCAATACGATCGATACTAATACATCTGATACCGGTATGCCTGATACTATTTGCAGCCCTTTCCTCGGGGACTCTGGGGGGGGGGGGGGTTCATATCATCACCATTCTAATTGTTAAAGACACATCAGTGCTGCCCATGCAAAAAAAGAGATTTTCCTTGTTGTTCAAGGTGGGAGACTAGAAGTGCCCTATAAAAGGTTTTTGACCATACTGATTCCATAGGTACATGTTTGATTTTGATCTGCCACCATTTTGAGGATTTTCAGGCTCTTTTTCAAAATCATCTAAAATTTGTTTTCTCAAAAACAATCGATTTTTAAGATTAACCAAAATAATTAAGAGTCACCCTTCCTAAATCAATGTCAGATGGCAACGTTTCCTCATTAGGCAATTTGTTTTCAAAATGTGTTTTTCCACTTCCAATTACCATTGGCTTTGGTTTGCTCTTTACTAGATTGTAGCTACTGCTGTAACCATGATAGAAGGCACAAAACCATGACTAAAAAAACACCTGAGACAGATACTTCCGAAACCGATACGCTCGATCACGATTCCGATATGGCCGATACCACATACATCCCTTTCTTCAGGGACTATGAACGGTCATATTATCACCAAAAAAATAGTTATTAGACCTCTTAGAAAAATAAATAGTTTTTTTTATAGAAAATACTCTAATAGTAATTAGACCATTTTTAACAGAATGGTTATCCCAAATTTTGATCAGGCGACTTTGGGGGGAGGTGTGCTGTCTGCCCACAAATATTTTTGATCACTTAAAAGGGCACAAGAAGTTTAATTTTCAATTTAATGAGCTATTAAAAATCTCTATGATGTTCTGGTCCCCCCCCCTTAGCCCTTCTTGAAAATGAAAAATAAAAAACGGGAGGCAGATCAGTGCTAGCCATACAAAAATTTATTTTCTTTGATACGAGCAATAGGTTTCATAAGAGCCATTAGACGTCACTCTAAAAATTTCTGGTAGTTCACTAGCCCCAGCTTTTCCACTTGAGACATGGCACCAAAAGTGTCGTTTTTAGCCCCATTTGAAACTTGCTGATGGTAGAATTTATATGAAGGACAGAGATATACGATACCTTTTATATGAGTTATTAAAAATCTGTCTAAGATATTTTGGTAGCCTGCTAGACCCACCCCTTTGTTAAATGCCTCAAAAAAGGCCATTTTTAGTGTCATATGGCACTGTAGATGGCAAAATTTATTAAAAGCAAATAGGTTGGAGAAATAGTATTTGAATGAGCCATTCAGCATCTCCCTGTTCTGGTAAACCACTAGCCCTCGATAAAAGGAGGTGGATCAGTGCTACCCATGCAAAAAAGTCATTTTCCTTGGTGTTCAAGACATGGGAATGTGATTTCCTTTTATAAAGTTTTTTACTATGCTGATTCCAATGGTATATTTTTCATTTGGAGCAGATGTCATTTTCGGGGGATTACATGCTTGTCGTCCAACAGGCCCTGTGGCCAGGATGAAATAAATGTGTCACATTGTTTTGAATTGAAGTTATCAAGTATTTTGCAATAGGTTACATCAAGAAATGGCTAATTGTAGAAACAGAAAAGCCAAGACGGATAGTCCAAGTAATTGAGAGGCAAATGTTTAAATGGCTGGGGCAGGGGTAAATGGCGGGAGTAAGCATGACTATTTTATTGGACACATACTGGTTTGTTGGTTTTTGGAAATGCCTCAAAAAGTGCCATTTTTAGTGTCGTATGGCGCTGTAGATGGCGAAATTTATAAAAAGCACATAGATAGGAGAAATAGCATTTGAATGAGCCATTCAGCATTTTCGAGGGATTTCAGTCATTTTCGAGGGATTACATACTTGTCGTCCAACAGGCCCTATGGCCAGATTGAAACAAATATGTCACATGTTTTAAAAAAAAAAGATTTTTTCAACCATACTTGCTCCTTAAAACGCTTAAACGAGCTACAATTCTTCTCCCTCGATTAAGAAAGATGTCAATGAACATATAATATAAATCTCTAAAAAAAATTTTTGTATTTTTAGTAACCTCTTTGACAAGGAACATGTTAGAGACCTTAAAATTTTTGGCATTCATTTCGAAGCCTATACATCATTTATAATACCCTCTCTGTTTTCGATAAAAATCGAAAACAATATGTTTCTGTGTATTTTTGTATACTTTTCGACGACTAAAATTATAGAGAGCTTAAATTTTTAGACATTGGTTTTGAAGTTATTCAACCATTTAGGATAGTTAACACAGAGTAAAAATAGATTTTCGTTAGTATAAGAAAAGTAACAGAAAAACGGGGGAAACTACCAAATACGGATGTAGTGCTTACGTACCTTTAATTAATGTAAATTTAATTATTACTAGCATTAATAAATTAAAAATAAGATGAAAAATCACTTTACCGGGGATTACACGACTGTAAATTAATCTAAAATGATAATTTTGATCAGTTATATTGTTTCGAAGTTCCCAGATTCTTGCAATTTTCTAGTTTATATTGACTCACTTTGCTCTCCTTCTATCTTGACATCATCTAAAGTATTTAATACTGAATCCAACACTAAATCAAATTTAATAACTTACTCTGTAGTTCGGAACAAACCTGGAGCTTTAACAAATTCCCATTAATCAGGCTTTTGCCTCTTAAGTTTTAAACAAGTTCTAGTTGAGAGGGACGAACCAGTGCATTCGTTGGTATGGTTTTCTAAACCTTTGCATAGTCTATTGCTGTATATTTGGTCAGTACCCGTCAATCAACCAGGGAATTAGCAACACAATTGAAATAGACATAAGCGTGAAAAGGGGTCATATTCAACTTAATAATAATAATAATAATAATAATTTTATTTTTGGATTCTCATTTTCTTTTCTTTTGAACTCTTAAATTTCTTCTTTTTTTCTTGGGAGGCCATAACTTTTATAACTTTAATAAATCAAATAATTTTAACACTTTGATTACTAAATATCAGTAAACGTATATTAAACTGACAATGCAAATTCATTTGTATTTTTTCAGTAAAGTACAAATTTTGTTCTGGCCTTGGGAAGGCATAGGGGTTTTGAGCCCTACTCATGTTAATTTCTGCTCGTTTTTTAGTTTGACTCGGGTTATTTATTGTAATTTCTGTTCGTTTTTGGGTTTCATTTATTTATTTATGCTGATTTGTGGTAGTTTTACACTTGGTAGATTATTTGACTTTATTTTTGCGCATTTTTGGTTGAATGAAGTTCTTTACTTTTCTTTGAAAAACTTATTTTGTGGAAAAAGTTTTTTAAATTAATTTCTGTTCGTTTTATATTCAAATAGTCTTTTCAGGGAAAAAGAAAATAATACTTAAAATCTTTTCGTTATTTAAGACTTTATAGTTTGGCCTGCTATCTGGAGGAAAATTTTCAGCAATTTTTAACAACATACACCCTTTTAAAAATCTAGACACAAATAGTACTGTTTAATTTAGTTTCATACCTCCTCTAGTTGACCTGAAAGGAAAACTTGATACCATTTGCAAAAAAATCTGTTTACTTTCTTTGTAGCTTGGATACACTTACGCTATTTTGACTTGGAGTGGGGGGGGGGGCTAGTTGCCCTCCAATTACTTTTGACTATTGAGGAGGGCACTAGCCCATTGAATTTCAAATCGAATGAGCCTTTTTTGAAGTCACTTCGACAACACCATCTATAAAAACCTTATATGCCCTCAGGGCACAACATACAACTCTTGAATCAAGGGTATTGAAGGAGTGTTCTCCTCAAAAATACATTTTCTATCTGGACATCAACTATGCTGAACAAAATATCTATCTCAAAATTTTGATTAGATGTGTTTGGGGGAATGATAGTTTTTTTTTGGGGGGGGGGGCTATTTGCCCTCCAATGAGTTTCAACTATCAAAAAGGGTTACTAGCCCTTCTAATTTCCAATTAAATGAGCCTGTTCTGAAGTTTTTACAACAACGCCTTCTATAAAAAACCTTATATGCCCCCAGGGCATAACTTAAACTAGGCTAAACAAAATGACTATCTCAAAATTTTGATTGGATGTGTTTGTGGAAACGATGGGCGTGGGGGGGTCTAGTTGCCCTCCAATCCCTTTCGAATATTAAAAAGGGCGCTAGCCCTTCAACTTTCCAATCGAATGAGCCTGTTTTGAAGTTTTTACGACAACACCTTCTATAAAAACCTTATATGCCTCCAGGGCAGAACTTAAAACCCTTCCCCTTAGGGTTGTGGGGGAGTGTCCTTCTCAAAAACACATTTTCAATCTGGAAATCAACTACGCTGAACAAAATGGCTATCTTGAAATTTTGATTGGATGTGATTCGGGGAATGATGGGCGTGAGGGGGGGCTGCTTGCCCCCCAATCACTTTTGACTATTGAAAATGGGCCCTAGAACTCTCGATTTCCAATCGAATGAAGCCCTTTTGAAGTCTCTACGACGACCCCTTCCACATGAAGTGCCCTGCTCTAAAGTTAAAAAATAATATATGGTACATTGTGCCAATATTGTTCTTATGGGTTATGGGTTTTAAGTTATGCCCTTAGGGCATAACTTAAAACCCTTGCCTCGAGGGTTATGGGGGAGTGTCCTCCTCAAAAAGATAAGAGTTTCCTCCTCAAAAAGATATTTTCTATCTGGAAATCAGCTACGCTTAACAAAATGGCTATCTCAAAATTTTGATCGGATGTGTTTGGGGGAATGATGGGCGTGGGGGGGGGGGCGAGTTGCCCTCCAATCACTTTATACTATTAAAAAGGGCATTAGCCACCCCAATTTCCAATCAAATGAGCCCTTTTCGAAGTTTCTACGACAACTCCTTCGATAAGAAGTGCCTGTCGAAGAAAGAAGAAGAAAAAAAAACACATTGTGGCCACATCGTTCTTTACTTAGGCAGCGCTGGTGAGCTGCCTATGAAAAAAAGCAGAAAGTCAAATGATTTTCGAACTATGAATAGGATATTGGAGGCCACGGCAGTAACAGCGGTCAAGTATGGCTCTGAAACGGGGGTGATTCGAAGGGTTAAGGAAGTTTTGCAAATTAATTTCTGGAAGAATTGCATATGGAAGTTTAGGTAGCTCATTAGACCCGCAGTATATCCGATAGTAAACCATAGAAAGAATTATGTCAATCATATTTTCCAGGGTTACAGTCAGGGCTGTATTAAAAATTTTTGTTTAGGGGAGGGGGGAGGTTACATTAAACTTTAAAAGTATATCCAAATTTGTTGATATGGATTTTCTTTACGTTTTTACGAGTTGGACTAAAAAAAATTTTAGGGGGGGGGGGTTCAAACTCCTAACCCCCTTCCTGGATACAGCCTTGGGTACAGTGAAAGAAAGGTTGAGAAAGCTAAGTCACGTTGTACAGACAAAGAATGATTGGCTGGCAAAAATTTTGCTTTATGAATTCATCAATGCAACTGGGACCATACAAAGAGCAATGTTTCTTACAAAGAGCAAGGTTACATACAAAAGAGCAAGGCTGGACAAGCCATACCTTATTACGTGCCCTATCCATCAGGTCGTTCTGCTAACAGAAATGGAAAAGAACAGGTTATTTTACAATATTTTCTTATTCAATCCGTTCATCAAATACGAAAAGCCTCCCCTTGATCTTCTCCAACCTCTTTGGAAGCTCATTATTAACGGCTTTGATAGACTGTATGTTAAATAATGTTCATGACAGATATTCAAACTGTGTAACACAGACACTATGATCGTTTTACGCCAAACAATTTTTTTCACAATCTTATCTAATAAAAGTGTCAAAAGTCCTACTCCACAGCTGCAAATTCAGTGCCCTACTAAACTTGCAACCTACAAGCTACAAAGGACACTGATACCATTATTTGAAAATAATCATCAAGACCAGAAATATTCCCTGAAATCAACAGGGATTAAATATCAATTTCATATTTTTGATACGTTTTTTAAAGTCCCCCCTTCCCAAAATAAATAATCCCCAAGAAAAAAAGTCCTGAATACGACCCTGGGGATTGAAAATCTATTTTTACCTCCCCCGCCTTGTCTCTTTCTTAGAACTAATTCTGTATTTATCTTCAGGCTCAATGAGAATTGGGGTGTTTTGGCATTAAAACGCACGCACCCTTTGAGGCATCTCCCTCCATCCCTAACAAGCCAAAAAAAATTTAATGTCTGAACAAATTTCACTATCTTAGGTAAGTTCTCTGTTGTTTTGTAATTCCGTAAATTTGTATATAAGGACTTTAAACCTCGGGGAAAATGTTGTCATTCTTGTTACCAGAGCCGTTGGGTGTCAAGACCGCACTCTAGAAAAAATAAATTCACCTCCAATCCCCCCTTCTTATTTTTTGTCTTATCATTAGCCTACATATTAAAAAAACATTTTCATTGGATAATTATTTAAGATCAGAATCTGTAATATTTTTTAATGTGCCTCAAACGACTCACATCTTAGCTAGCTAAATAATTCTTTGTTAGTAAAAATAAAATGAAATTTCACTATCTTTAGATTTTTGCAAGTAATAACTATATTACTTGGTTTTCTGTACTTTAGATTTTAATCACCTGTGTTTTACCTTTTTGCTGTGTTCACCTGTGTTTATCGCCTCACACGACTATCGCCTCATCTTCCACCACTATTAGGTAAAGTATTAGTTACCGGTCTAAAATCTCGTTTAGTTTGGCTTAAAAATAAAAATGAAAAAATTCAAATGAATTTACGTAAAAAAAATTTGCATTGTCAGTTTGATATACATATGCTGATACTTATTCCTTAAAATCTGAATTAATTTTTGATTTCTTAAATTTATAAAAGTGAAAACATTTAAAAAAAATCAGTAAAGTACAAATTATATTCCGGCTTTTAGAAAGCAAAGGGTTTAGAACCCTACTCGGATTAATTTTGATTGGATGTGTTTGGGGGAATAATGGGCATAGGGGGGGGGCGGCTAGTTGCCCTCCAATCACTTTCAACTATTAAAAAGGGCACTAGCCCTTTTAATTTCCAATCCAATGAGCCTTTTTTGAAGTTTCTACGACAACGCCTCATATAAAAACCTTATATGCCCCCAGGGCATAACTTAAAACCCTTGTCCTGAGGGTTGTGGTTGAGTGTCGTTCTCCAAAACATATTTTCTACCCGAAAATTTACTACGCTGAACAAAATGGCTATCTCGAAATTTTGATTGGATGTATTTGGTGGAAGGCTGGCCGTGGGTTGGGGGGGGGGGGGGGCTGGCTGCCCTCCAATCACTTTCAAACATTAAAAAGGGCACTATCCCTTTGAATTTCCAATCGAATGAGCCTGTTTTGAAGTTTCTACGAAAAAGCTTTCTATAAAAATCTTATATGTCCCCAGGGCATAACTTAAAACCCTTGACCTGAGGGTTGTGGGGGAGTGTCCTCCTTAAAAACATATTTTCTATCTGGAAATCAACTACACTGAACAAAATGGCTATCTCAAAATTTTGATTGAACGTGATTGGGGGAATGCTGGCCGTGGGGTGAGGGGGGGGCTAGTTGCCCTCCAATCACTTTGACTATGAAATATCGCCCAAGAGTTCTTTATTTCCAATCGGGCGAGTCTCTCTTGAAATCCCTATGCCAATCCGTTTCATAGAAAGTGCCCTGCTCCGAGGGAAACAAATAACAAATGGTGCATTGCACAAACAGTGCGCGCATGTTCCCTAAGGCTGAAACTTGAAACCCCCGATTATTTTAATTCGTTTTTTTTTATCTTAAAATTAGCCTTCATACAAGGTTAATAATTGCTCCAGCGTTAGATGTTGTGGAGGTAGGCCAGGGTACATATTTAAAAAGATTTCCAATGCCCTAATTTGAGCAGAATATCTTCCGTAAAATGTCATTCACTTGCTTAACAACTTTCCTCAACCTTAAAAAGATCCTACACGCCCGCCAAAAATATTTCAGGGGGAGGGCGCCAGAGTAGTAATAGTGAAAAAAGAAGTGGGAGGGAAATATGTTTGAACATAACAGGTTATATGCATAATAAAATTCTCAAGGAAAAAAGAAAAGTACTTAATTTTTACATACCACATGAAGCAAAATCCAACAAATTTTTAAATGGTGAAGATTCCTGGCAAAAAGATCAATTCCTTTAATGAGTACTTATGTATTATACCACCAACACTCAAGAACTGAAGTTAGGTTATTCCTAATGAAAAATAACAAAACATGATAAAAATCTATTTCTTTAAACGCAAATTTGGGCTATCTATATATTTAAACATTAGGGGAGGGGGAGTAACCTAACTGAAAAACCTAACTGAAACTATTTTGCAGAAAATGAGATAAGAAGTTATCATTTTAAAAGATCCATTTAATTTCAGAGTAAAACGACGGTTGTATTTTAAAAGAGCATAAAAAAAGGTCTCGAGTTCAACTAATTTATAGCTCGATAATGAAAACGTCTCTAAATATATCACGAAATCCCCTCCCCTCTTTGCATAGGTACCATCCTTCCCTTTTTTTTATAATTTTACAATCTAACTGTCTTATATTTACAAACTTTTGAATTTTAAACAGAATAGCAAAAGAAAACAATATTTAAACTCACGTTCCAGCTGTCTAAAATAACTCGCTAAGTATCTATGCTCAGAATTACACTGAATGTAAACGTGTTCAACAAAAATTCTTTACCAGGAGTCACAAGAAAATCTTTGATGAAAAGGTATAGTCTTATAAACATTCTGCATTTACTAACTTAGAAAGAAAGGCCAGTAATTCAATGATCTACGGCTGGTTTTGATGTGTAGAAAATAATTGAGACAAAAACTTTGGAAAGTGGTGAAAAAATTATGTCAAAGTGATAGTTACTAGGAGTGGATTGTCACTAGTGATAAATCACTAGGGGTGGTAACCCTAAACGAATTTTTTGATTTTTAGGAACTTTTTTTCGAGGAGGCAGATTTTTGGGGAAATCCCAAAAATTTCGGGGATAGTGGAAGCACTGTTTTTTTCAGACCAAATCTGCCAACAATTTACTAGGCCATGAAAACTGCCAAGTAGCATTGCTACTGTGCTACTCACCTTTTCGCATGGTGCTTGTGTTATGTTTTGACAGCTTTTTTCTTAGCAAAAATATTCGCCAAACGCCTTTCAATTCAACACTGTTGAATCTGTTGTTAAATTTCAAATCAAGTTTAGTAAATGACTGATTACTGGAATAAAAAAAGAGAAAAATTGTCATACTAAGATTAGTTTAAAATACTAAAATTTAGCCCTTTTCGAATTTCCAATCGAATGAGCCCTTTTCGAAGCTTCTACGACAGCTCTTTCGATACAGTGCGCTGGTCTAAAAAAAAAATATATATATATATATATATACATTGTGCAAATGTATAACCTGAAGGGGGGGAGAGGGTTCAAACATAATGAGGCAACAGTCTAAAATACAGGATTGTAAAAAAACCAAAAAATAGAAAACATAGTTTGGTTCCCCCATGTTGGGGGGGGGGGGGCATTGAATGTATTTTATTCAACAGAAAAACTAACCAAAATAAAATTTATGGTACCTTTAAAACAGTACCTTTTGTGCAGTACCTTCTGATTCCTTTAAAACCTTTTGATTCCAATCGAATGGCCCACAATATTCACAAGGTTTAACAACATAGCACATTAACACTGTTAATGTAAGCTAGCAACTTTTTTTATACTTATTCCTACTAGTACACATTTATTAATTTCATTCAGCTAATACTAAGCAATCTCTTTAAGAGATTGTTTAAATAATTTTTTAAGATCATTAAGCATTTTTGAATCGTAAATCATTTATGAGGAATATGTATACCCTTCATTGAATTAAATAAATAAAAACTTTCTTCAACTCATAGTAAGGAGCAAAATTAAAACAAACAAAAATAGCACCATATACAAAGGGGGTTGCCCACATCTCAATCCCTTGCTCTTAGTCTTGAAGTTCACAGTATCTTTAAAAAACCTTCTGATTCTAATCGAATGGCCCAACCCTTATGTTTCATGAGGCAGTCTTAAGCAACTGGGACAAAACTTCAAACTTTAGCATAATAATTGAAGTATCGAGGAGGGAACACTCCCTCTCATATACAGAAAAATTTCTGTTCTTTCAAGTTTGAATACTACTCATACATTTCAGTTGATAAAACTTGTCTTTTGTTTGTTTAATGTTTGATCATTTCTTCAAATAATGCGGGGAAATCCACTTCCCTCCTCTGTGGAAAATAAACTTTTCCAAAGAGAAAAATTCTGAGTCTGTTGATCTTTGAATAAATTTTGTATAAGTGATTAAAGACTTGAGATAGTCTCAAACTGACAAAAGAACGAAATGGTCATTCAGATTTGAAAGCCATTTGAAAGCAATTGGAGATTAAAAAGATTATTCAAAGATAAAATTAATTTTCCTTAGAACCCAATAATAACTCGAAGAACAGAAGAGTGGCCAGATGACACACACTCGAGAAATTGGTGGTCATCTGTTGAGAAGATCAGCACTGCCGGTCATGGAATGGGGATCAGCAACGGCAGTTTGAACTAGTGCCGTCTAGTTTGGACTAGTCTAGTGGTGGATCCTATCTGTTCACTAGATCAACTTGCATTAAAGTATTATACTGCAAACACTAAAACTTATTTCAGACGAAAGCAGTTCTCGCTTATTCTAGAAATAAAGAGCAGTATCTTTGGTCCGACATATAATGCATCCAAGCAATTCAAATACTTCACTTGTTGGTACAAGTGAAGTCTTTGGAAAAATTCTTTTTTTCTCTCCACTGGCCGCAGTCTCGTGTGTTGTTTTTTTTTTCATTGAGATTTTTCTCTTTATTGGTTTTTGAAACAGGTAAAATACACCCTTTTTCAATCTTTAAAAGTGCCTATGCCTGAGAGCTTCAGCTAAAAAAGTAAACTCAGTTCGAGGCTTGGTAATACTGTTTCTTGGGGCTAGCATTGACCTTTGCATAAAACGACGGGATTTTCTTCAGATTGCTGAAATAACCGGATGTAACTAATATTTGCTAACTATATAAAACAAGTTTTACGATGGGTAATCAGAAATTTGGTGATTTTACATCTTTAGACAGTTTATATCAATGTAAACAAATGCAGTTTAAAAACGATTTCTGAGCCTTTTCATGTTTATTTCCTCCTATTGAAGTACTCCACTAGATCCCAAGAATTTCTATTAGTAAAATTTCCATGAAGTTGCTTCCTATTCAACTGTACCTTTGCCCCTCTAACATCCCCAAATGTCTGGATACAACCCTAGTTTATAATGTATTAAAGGTAATTTTTGGTAAAAAACTACTTTCTTACTTTATTAGTTCAGACAGATAAGAGAGCAAGGCTTTAACCCTACTTACCCACCCAATACCATCCCTTCTATAAGAAACTTAATTTTTAACAATGGGTAACTTGCAATAGCCTACAGTCCTTACCCCAAGGACTCTATGTTTTTTCGTTAATCACATTTTACTATTCGATTAGAAATTGAGAGTTTTAGTGCCCTTTTAAAAGTCAAAAGTGATCGGAGGCAAGAAGCCCCTCCCCGTCCCGAGAAAAACACCTCCTGTGGAAAACACCTCCGGTAAATACCAACTCACGGATATTACCTCCCCCTGGAAAATACCTCCCCGCATGCATCTCCCCCCGAAAAATACCCCTCGAGGTTGGTTGGTATAGAATTGTTTTAAATTTATATAAAAAGAATAGAACTGCCTGGAGATTATAAAACAATTTCTACCTCCTAAGAGTTGAGCTGAGATGCTTTGGCAATAAAGAGCACCCTTTGAGGTATCTCCCTTTCTCCCTAGCTACAAAAAAAAAACAGAGAATACCATTGCAGAAGATATGCCTCAACACAAATGCTTATTACTTAACGTCCAGAAAGGTCTAATTCATCTTAAAAAAAAAGAGAAATAAATAAGCTTTGATAGTTTGTGACTTCGGATATTCTTTTTTTTGCAAAGATAAAACAAAGCTTTTTTATGAATGATCTTGACAGGCGTTTATATCATGACTTAAAGAAGCAAACAACTTCAACAAAGTTGAACATGTAAAAATTCTAACTTTGTGTTTTTTTTCCAATGATATTGACTCATATTTTTAGAATACTGAAATGCTAAGTTCAGTGGTTCAGTTGCACGGTGGTTTAGTTTCAAGAGGGTTCAGTTGCACGATGATTCAGTTGCACGGTTTTCAGTTACATGGTGGTTCAAAGCTCGTTTCTTCAAAAATGTGGAATTTTTTTTTTTTACCAGAAGAAAGATCACGGATGCATGTTTTTGTTCAAGGGTGATCGCATCAAACCAATGGTCCTAGAGAATCGAGAGAAGGCAGATTCGAACGAGAATTAAAAATTTTAATGCCCTCTTTAAGTGAACAAAAAATTGGAGGGCAATTGGCCCTCGTCCCAAGGCCGTTTTCCCCCCTCTTCAATACCATGGTCTGTGAGCTAAATTATAACTGTTTGTCCCGTTTGTTTTATAACGAATCCTGAAACACAAGAGCCGTTTCACTATAAAAGGAAACTTGTTAAAAGTACAAAACATTAGCTTGAAGAGAAAGATATTGAGGACGGGGGCAACCCCCTCATATACAGAATAATTTCTGTTCGTTTTGAGTTTTAATGTTGCTCCTTACTTTTAGTAGAAAAAACTAGTTTTTTTAAAATTAATCTTGGCAAAGGTAAAGTTGCCAAATTTCTTACTGTGCAATGCTGGGTCATTAAACAACAAGATGGATGAACTGAAGGCCCTTATTGGACAGACCTGAAACTGAATCACAACAATAGCTCAGTGTTTGAACATTACAATTGAAACTGGGTTCATCAAAGGTTATAAAGGTTTTCTTGTTTTAAAACAAGACGGGAACACAGCTTAGAGCGCAGTGGCAGAAATGTCAGCCTACACTTCCGGGGTGATTTACCTCGTAAATTACTAAGTGAGCGCACTGATTCCTGCCATGAAGTGATCTGCGCTGATTGTAAACCGTATTTTGTCTAGATAATTCTCCTGTGTCATAATAGCCGTTGTTTACTGCTCTGAAGGTACAAGGAACTAATACAATACCGCCTAACTAGTATCAATAATTTTTGCCACCAATACGCTGCGCCTGCGTTCATAATTGCTGGTGACTTCAATAAAAGTAATAACCAATGGGTGTCATCTATGCTTGACTTAAAGCAAACCGTAAATATTCCTACCCAATAGATTGGTAGTATACTGGATATTATTTTTGAAAATGTGGCTGATCATTCTATAACCCCTGCGGTCTCTCGGTTCACTCCTAAACTCAGACCACTTCTTTATTCTGTGGGAGTCTACAAATAAGTTTCCGAAGAGAAAACGACTATAGTTACGAACCAAACCCTATCCAAATAATCTATCTGTTCCTTCAGACCACAGTTTATAGACAGTAAGCTTATCGCAGATCATTTCTGGTCATCGTGAACAAAAAGCTCCTCCCACTTCTTTCTGCCTTAGCTTGTTTAGCCTGTTTATGAATATACCAGTAAGCTTATCGCAGATCATTTCTGGTCATCGTGAACAAAAAGCTCCTCCCACTTCTTTCTGCCTTAGCTTGTTTAGCCTGTTTCTTTCCACTCGCACCCCTGTCCGGGTTTTTATAATGGGAGAGATAGAGAATGATTAGACTGCTATATTCTGTCTACTGTGCTTCAGACGCTGTATTGAGACTTTTAACTTTGAGGGAAATTTTAACTTTGAGGAAATTGACAGACATTAAGATGAAAGTAGATACCCTCAATTCTAAACAAGAATTGAACAAGAATTCGAAGTGCCTGTCGAAGAAAGAAGAAGAAAAAAAAACATATATAATAATGAATTATTACCGTCTTGCTTTTCAGGAATGCTAAAAGCTAGATCTTCGATTCATGATCATGAAACTCGCCAAAGGGAAAATTTACATGCCCCGCTCGTGGTGTCTGCCAGGTCGACATTCTCGCCTATTTATAGGGGATTAAAGTTGTGGAATGGGGTTAATAAAGAGTTAAGAGAAATAGGGGATCTGAAGGAATTTAAAAATAAAATAAAAGGAATGTTATATGAGAAATATGATTTTTAATTTTTTTTTTTTTTTTTTTTTTTTTTTTTTTTTTTTTTTTATGTACCTGGAGGACAAGTATGGTGATTTTGTGATTGGTGGTAGGAACTGCGTGCGAAGGGGAATGATTTTTCTTTTATTTTATTTTTTTTAGGCCTAGGTTGTATATTTCTGTTGTGAATATGAAATTTTGATATATGCCTACCCTTAGGACAACCTGACCCCAGGTTCTTGGGTCGGTAGTGAGTAAAATGTATTGTCCTTGTGTGTGTTAATAAATTACTATTACTATTATTGTGGCCACATAGTTCTTTACTTAGGCAGCGCTGGTGAGCTGCCTATGAAAAAAAGCTGAAAGTCAAATTATTTTCGAGCTAAGAGTAGGATATTGGAGGCCACGGCAGTAACAGCGGTCAAGTATGGCTCTGAAACGGGGGTGATTCGAAGGGTTAAGGAAGTTTTGCACATTAATTTCTGGAAGAATTGCACAAGGAAGTTCAAGTAGCTCATTAGACCCTCAGTATATCCGATAGTAAACCATAGAAAAATTTATGTCAATCATATTTTCCAGGGGTACAGTCAGGGCTGTATCCAAAATTTTTGTTTAGGGGGGGGGGTGAGGTTACATTAAACTTTAAAAATATATCCAAATTTGTTGATATGCATTTTCTTTACGTTTTTATGAGTTGGACTAAAAAAAAATTTAGGGGGGGGGGGGGGTTCAAACTCCTAACCCCCTTCCTAGATACAGCCTTTGGTACGGTGAAATAAAGGTTGAGAAAGCTAAGTCACGTTGTACAGACAAAGAATGATTGGCTTGCAAAAATTTTGCTTTATGAATTCATCAATGCAACTGGGACCATACAAAGAGCAATGTTTCTTACAAAGAGCAAGGTTACATACAAAAGAGCAAGGCTGGACAAGCCATACCTTATTACGTTCCCTATCCATCAGGTCGTTCTGCTAACAGAAATGGAAAAGAACAGGTTATTTTACAATATTTCCTTATTCAATCCGTTCATCAAACACGAAAAGCCTTCCCTTGATCTTCTCCCACCTCTTTGGAAGCTCATTATTAACGGCTTTGATAGACTGTATATTAAATAATGTTCATGACAGATATTCAAACTGTGTAACACAGACACTATGATCGTTTTACGCCAAACAATTTTTTTCACAATCTTATATAATAAAAGTGTCAAAAGTCATACTCCACAGCTGCAAATTCAGTGCCCTACTAAACTTGCAACCTACAAGCTACAAAGGACACTGATACCATTATTTGAAAATAATCATCAAGACCAGAAATATTCCCTGAAATCAACAGGGATTAAATATCAATTTCACATTTTTGATACGTTTTTTAAAGTCCCCCTTCCCAAAATAAATTATCCCCAAGAAAAAAAGTCCTGAATACGACCCTGGGGATTGACAATCTATTTTTACCTCCACCCCCCCCCCTTGTCTCTTTCTTAGAACTAATTCTGTATTTATCTTCAGGCTCAATGAGAATTGGGGTGTTTTGGCATTAAAACACACGCACCCTTTGAGGCATCTCCCTCCATCCCTAACAAGCCAAAAAAAATTTAATGTCTGAACAAATTTCACTATCTTAGGTAAGTTCTCTGTTGTTTTGTAATTCCATAAATTTGTATATAAGGACTTTAAACCTCGGGGAAAATGTTGTCATTCTTGTTACCAGAGCCATTGGGTGTCAAGACCGCACTCTAGAAAAAATAAATTCACCTCCAATCCCCCCTTCTTATTTTTTGTCTTATCAGTAGCCTACATATAAAAAAAACATTTTCATTGGATAATTATTTAAGATCAGAATCTGTAATATTTTTTAATGTGCCTCAAACGACTCACATTTTAGCTAGCTAAATAATTCTTTGTTAGTAAAAATAAAATAAAATTTCACTATCTTTAGATTTTTGCAAGTAATAACTATATTACTTGGTTTTCTGTACTTTAGATTTTAATCACCTGTGTTTTACCTTTTTGCTGTGTTCACCTGTGTTTATCGCCTCACACGACTATCGCCTCATCTTCCACCACTATTAGGTAAAGTATTAGTTACCGGTCTAAAATCTCGTTTTGATTTTAAATCAAGATGTGTAGTTTGGCTTAAAAATAAAAATAAAAAATTCAAATGAATTTACGTAAAAAAAATTTGTATTGTCAGTTTGATATACATATGCTGATACTTATTCCTTAAAATCTGAATTAATTTTTGATTTCTTAAATTTATAAAAGTGAAAATCTAAAAAAAAATTCAGTAAAGTACAAATTATATTCCGGCTTTTAGAAAGCAAAGGGTTTAGAACCCTACTCGGATTAATTTTGATTGGATGTGTTTGGGGGAATAATGGGCGTGGAGAGAGCTAGTTGCCCTCCAATCACTTTCAACTATTAAAAAGGGCACTAGCCCTTTGAATTTCCAATCCAATGAGCCTTTTTTGAAGTTTCTACGACAACGCCTCATATAAAAACCTTATATGCCCCCAGGGCATAACTTAAAACCCTTGCCCTGGGGGTTGTGGGGGAGTGTCGTTCTCCAAAAAATATTTTCTACCCGAAAATCAACTACGCTGAACAAAATGGCTATCTCGAAATTTTGATTGGATGTATTTGGTGGAATGCTGGCCGTGGGTTGGGGGAGGGGGGGGGCTGGCTGCCCTCCAATCACTTTCAAACATTAAAAAGGGCACTAGCCCTTTGAATTTCTAATCGAATGAGCCTCTTTTGAAGTTTCTACGAAAAAGCCCTCTAAAAAAACCTTATATGTTCCCAGGGCATAACTTATAGCCCTTGCCCTGAGGGCTGTGGGGGAGTCTCCTCCTCAAAACATATTTTCTATCTGGAAATCAACTGCGCTGAACAAAATGGCTATCTCAAAATTTTGATTGAACGTGATTGGGGGAATGCTGGCCGTGGGGTGGGGGGGGGGCTAGTTGCCCTCCAATCAATTTCGCCTATTAAATAGCGTCCAAGAACTGTTTATTTCCAATCGAATGAGCCTCTTTTGAAGTTTCGATGACGACTCCTTCCATGTGAAGTACCCTGCTCTAAAGTAAAAAAATAACATATGGTGCATTTTGCCAACATTGTTCTTATATGCCCTCAGGGCATAACTTAAAATCCCCGATTATTTTAATTCGTTTTTTTTTATCTTAAAATTAGCCTTCATACAAGGTTAATAATTGCTCCAGCGTTAGATGTTGTGGAGGTAGGCCAGGGTACATATTTAAAAAGATTTCCAATGCCCTAATTTGAGCAGAATATCTTCCGTAAAATGTCATTCACTTGCTTAACAACTTTCCTCAACCTTAAAAAGATCCTACACGCCCGCCAAAAATATTTTAGGGGGAGGGCGCCAGAGTAATAATAGTGAAAGAAGAAGTGGGAGGGAAATATGTTTGAACATAACAGGTTATATGCAAAATAAAATTCTCAAGGAAAAAAGAAAAGTACTTAATCTTTACATACCAAATGAAGCAAAATTCAATAAATTTTAAAATGGTGAAGATTCCTAGCCAAAATATCAATTCCTTTAATGAGTACTTATCTATTACACCGCCAACACTCAAGAACTGAAGTTAGGTTAATCCTAATGAAAAATAACAAAACATGATAAAAATCTATTACTTTAAACGCAAATTTGGGCTATCTATATATTTAAACATTAGGGGAGGGGGAGTAACCTAACTGAAAAACCTAACTGAAACTATTTTCCATAAAATTAGAGAAGAAGTTATCATTTTAAAAGATCCATTTAATTTCAGAGTAAAACGACGGTTGTATTTTAAAAGAGCATAAAAAAAGGTCTCGAGTTCAACTAATTTATAGCTCGATAATGAAAACGTCTCTAAATATATCACGAAATCCCCTCCCCCTTTGCAAAGGTACCATCCTTCCCTTTTTTTTAATAATTTTACAATCTAACTGTCTTATATTTACAAACTTTTGAAAATTAAACAGAATAGCAAAAGAAAACAATATTTAAACTCACGTTCCAGCTGTCTAAAATAACTCGCTAAGTATCTATGCTCAGAATTACACTGAATGTAAACGTGTTCAACAAAAATTCTTTACCAGGAGTCACAAGTAAATCTTTGATGAAAAGGTATAGTCTTATAAACATTCTGCATTTACTAACATAGAAAGAAAGGCCAGTAATTCAATGATCTACGGCTGGTTTTGATGTGTAGAAAATAATTGAGACAACAACTTTGGAAAGTGGTGAAAAAATTATGTCAAAGTGATAGTTACTAGAAGTGGATTGTCACTAGTGATAAATCACTAAGGGTGGTAACCATAAACGAATTTTTTGATTTTTAGGAACTATTTTTCGAGGAGGCAGATTTTTGGGGAAATCCCCAAAAATTTCGGGGATAGTGGAAGCACTGTTTTTTTCAGACCAAATCTGCCAACAATTTACTAGGCCATGAAAACTGCCAAGTAGCATTGCTACTGTGCTACTCACCTTTTCGCATGGTGCTTGTGTTATGTTTTGACAGCTTTTTTCTTAGCAAAAATATTCGCCAAACGCCTTTCAATTCAACACTGTTGAATCTTTTGTTAAATTTCAAATCAAGTTTAGTAAATGACTGCTTACTGGAATGAAAAAAGAGAAAAATTTTCATACTAAGATTAGTTTAAAATACTAAAATTTAGCCCTTTTCGAATTTCCAATCGAATGAGCCCTTTTCGAAGCTTCTACGACAGCTCTTTCGATACAGTGCGCTGGTCTAAAAAATACATATATATATATATATACATTGTGCAAATGTATAACCTGAGGGGGGGGGAGAGGGTTCAAACATAATGAAGCAACAGTCTACAATACAGGATTGTAAAAAAACGAAAAAATAGAAAACATAGTTTGGTTCCCCCATGTTGGGGGGTGGGGGGGATATTGAATGTATTTTATTCAACAGAAATACTAACAACAATAAAATGTATGGTACCTTTAAAACAGTACCTTTTGTGCAGTACCTTCTGATTCCTTTAAAACCTTCTGATTCCAATCGAATGGCCCACAATATTCACAAGATTTAACAACATAACACATCAACACTGTTCATGTAAGCTAGCAACTTTTTTTTATACTTATTCCTACTAGTACACATTTATTAATTTCATTCAGCTAATACTAAGCAATCTCTTTAAGAGATTGTTTAAATAATTTTTTAAGATCATTAAGCATTTTTGAATCGTAAATCATTTATGAGGAATATGTGTACCCTTCATTGAGTTAAATAAATAAAAACTTTCTTCAACTCATAGTAAGGAGCAAAATTAAAACAAACAAAAATAGCACCATATACAAAGGGGGTTGCCCACATCTCAATCCCTTGCTCTTAGTCTTGAAGTTCACAGTATCTTTAAAAAACCTTCTGATTCTAATCGAATGGCCCAACCCTTATGTTTCATGAGGCAGTCTTAAGCAACTGGGACAAGACTTCAAACTTTAGCATAATAAGCGAAGTATCCAGGAGGGAACACTCCCTCTCATATACAGAACAATTTCTGTTTTTTCAAGTTTGAATACTACTCATACATTTCAGTTGATAAAACTTGTCTTTTGTTTGTTTAATGTTTGATCATTTCTTCAAATAATGCGGGGAAATCCACTTCCCTCCTCTGTGGAAAATAAACTTTTCCAAAGAGAAAAATTCTGAGTCTGTTGATCTTTGAATAAATTTTGTATAAGTGATTAAAGACTTGAGACATTCTCAAACTGATAAAAGAACGAAATGGTCATTCAGATTTTAAAGCCATTTGAAAGCAATTGGAGATTAAAAAGATTATTCAAAGATAAAATTAATTTTCCTTAGAATCCAATAATAACTCGAAGAACAGAAGAGTGGCCAGATGACACACACTCGAGAAATTGGTGGTCATCTGTTGAGAAGATCAGCACTGCCGGTCATGGAATGGGGATCAGCAACGGCAGTTTGTACTAGTGCCGTCTAGTTTGGACTAGTCTAGTGGTGGATCCTATCTGTTCACTAGATCAACTTGCATTAAAGTATTATACTGCAAACACTAAAACTTATTTCAGACGAAAGCGGTTCTTGCTTATTCTAGAAATAAAGAGCAGTATCTTTGGTCCGACATATAATGCATCCAAGCAATTCAAATACTTCACTTGTTGGTACAAGTGAAGTCTTTGGAAAAATTCTTTTTTTCTCTCCACTGGCGGCAGTCTCGTTTGTTGTTTTTTTTTTCATTGAGATTTTTCTCTTTATAGGTTTTTGAAACAGGTAAAATACACCCTTTTTCAATCTTTAAAAGTGCCTATGCCTGAGAGCTTCAGCTCAAAAAGTAAAATCAGTTTGAGGCTTAGTAATGCTGTTTCTTTGGGCTAGCACTGACCTTTCCATAAAACGACGGGATTTTCTTCAGATTGCTGAAATAACCAGATGTAACTAATATTTGCTAACTATATAAAACAAGTTTTACGATGGGTAATCAGAAATTTGGTGATTTTACATCTTTAGACAGTTTATATCAATGTAAACAAATGCAGTTTAAAAACGATTTCTGAGCCTTTTCATGTTTATTTCCTCCTATTGAAGTACTCCACTAGATCCCAAGAATTTCTATTAGTAAAATTTCCATGAAGTTGCTTCCTATTCAACTGTACCTTTGCCCCTCTAACATCCCCAAATGTCTGGATACAACCCTAGTTTATAATGTATTAAAGGTAATTTTTGGTAAAAAACTACTTTCTTACTTTATTAGTTCAGACAGATAAGAGAGCAAGGCTTTAACCCTACTTACCCACCCAATACCATCCCTTCTATAAGAAACTTAATTTTTAACAATGGGTAACTTGCAATAGCCTACAGTCCTTACCCCAAGGACTCTATGTTTTTTCGTTAATCACATTTTACTATTCGATTAGAAATTGAGAGTTTTAGTGCCCTTTTAAAAGTCAAAAGTGATCGGAGGCAAGAAGCCCCTCCCCTTCCCAAGAAAACACCTCTTGTGGAAAACACCTCCGGGAAATACCAACTCACGGATATTACCTCCTCCCCTTAAAAATACCTCCCCGTATAAATCTCCCCCCGAAAAATACCCCTCGAGGTTGGTTGGTATAGAATTGCTTTAAATTTATATAAAAAGAATAGAACTGCCTGGAGATTATAAAACAATTTCTACCTCCTAAGAGTTGAGCTGAGATGCTTTGGCATTAAAAAGCACCCTTTGAGGTATCTCCCTTTCTCCCTAGCTACAAAACAAACAGAGAATACCATTGCAGATCATGTGCCTCAACACAAATGTTTATTACATAACGTCAAGAAAGATCTTATTCCTCTGAAAAAAAAGATGAGTAAATCAGATTTAAGGGTTTGTGACATTAGATATTCTTTTTTTTTTGCCAAAACAAAACGAAACTTTTTTATGAATGATATTGACACGTGTCTATATCATGATTTTAAGAAACAAACAACTTCAACAAAGTAGAACATCTAGAAATTCTAACTTTGTGTTTTTTTTCCAATGATATTGCCTCATATTTTTAGAATACTGAAATGCTAAGTTCAGTGGTTCAGTTGCACGGTGGTTTAGTTTCAAGAGGGTTCAGTTGCACGATGATTCAGTTGCACGGTTTTCAGTTACATGGTGGTTCAAAGCTCGTTTCTTCAAAAATGTGGAATTTTTTTTTACCAGAAGAAAGATCACGGATGCATGTTTTTGTTCAAGGGTGATCGCATCAAACCAATGGTCCTAGAGAATCGAGAGAAGGCGGATTCAAACGATAATTAAAAATTCTAATGCCCTTTTTAAGTGAACAAAAAATTGGAGGGCAATTGGCCCCCTTCCCAAGGCCCTTTTCCCCCCTCCTCAATACCTTGGTCTGTGAGCTAAAGTTTGACTGTTTGTCCCAATTGTTTAATAACGACTCCTGAAACACAAGAGCCGTTTCACTAGAAAAGGAAACTTTTTAAAAGTACAAAACATTATCTTGAAGAGCAAGGTAATGAGGATGGGGCAACCCCTTTATTTACAGAATAGTTTCTGTTGGTTTTGAGTTTTAATGTTGCTCCCTACTTTCAGTAGAAAAATTTTTTTTTTTTTAAAAATTAATCTTGGCAAAGGTAAATTTGCTAACAATGCTCGGTCACTAAACAACAAGATAGACGAACTGAAGGTCCTCATTGGACAGACTTGAAACCGAATCACAGCAATAGCTCAGTGTTTGAACATTACAAATGAAACTGGGTCTATAAAATGTTATAAAGGTTTTTTGTTTTAAAACAAGACGAAAACACAGCTTAGAGCGCTGTGGCAGAAATGTCAGTCTACACTTACAGGGTGATTTACCTCGTAAATTACTAAGTGAGCGCACTGATTCCTGCCATGAAGTGATCTGCGCTGATTGTAAACCGTGTTCTTTCTAGATAATTCTCCTGTATCATAATAGCCGTTGTTTACTGCCCTGAAGGTATAAGGAACTAGAAGGAACTAATACAATACCGCCTAACTAGTATCAATAATTTTTGCCACCAATACCCTGCCCCTGAGTTCATAATTGCTGGTGACTTCAATAAAAGTAATAACCAATGGGTGTCATCTATGCTTGACTTAAAGCAAACCGTAAATATTCCTACCCAATAGATTGGTAGTATACTGGATATTATTTTTAAAAATGTGGCTGATCATTCTAAAACCCCTGCGGTTTCTTTATTCACTCCAAAACTCAGACCATTTCTTTATTCTGAGGAAGGCTGCAGATAATTTTCGTAAGAGAAAACGACTATAATTACGAACCAAGCCCTATCCAAAAAACCTATCTGTTCCTTCGGACCACAGTTTATAGACAGTAAGCTTATCGCAGATCATTTCTGGTCATCGTGAACAAAAAGCTCCTCCCACTTCTTTCTGCCTTAGCTTGTTTAGCCTGTTTATGAATATACCAGTAAGCTTATCGCAGATCATTTCTGGTCATCGTGAACAAAAAGCTCCTCCCACTTCTTTCTGATTTAGCTTGTTTAGCCTGTTTCTTTCCACTCGCACCCCTGACGGGTTTTTATAATGGGAGAGATAGAGAATGATCATACTGCTATATTCTGTCTACTGTGCTTCAGACGCTGTATTGAGACTTTTAACTTTGAGGAAAATTTTAACTTTGAGGAAAGTGACAGACATTAAGATGAAAGTGGATACCCTCAATTCTAAACAAGTATTACGAACACTTTCCCACGAAAACCATAATATTGAGCGATAGAAACAAATACTGGGAGACACAAGAAATTCAAGAAATTTACACGAACCTCTGCAAGCTTCACTCCAGTGGTCAGTTAAATGCGGCAGTCATTGAGGAATCATGCAGTTGAAGCAAACAGAGATACTAGGGAACGTTACGTCCGTGAGAAGGAGTCACCACTTTTGAATACTGATCCTCGGAAATGGCATGCTGAGGTCTAAATTTAACCGGAAAGAAAATAACCAGTGACATTAAAATGCATATGCATAGCGGATCACTGGTTAAATTTACTGAGGTTAACATATTATATACTAAAGTCAACACAATCTGCACCCCTTATCCTTTCTTCAACGACTGTGAAATTGGAACCATCGTACGATATTCTTCAGAAAAATTGATTGTACAAGTAACGGAATGTTCAATCTTTAAAGATATTGAGATACTAAAAAGAACTGCTTTTCGTATCTTGGAAAACTGATTGGGAACTTACGGATTTGAATGTGCTGTTTTTCGCCCGAATCCGTCATTTCAGTGAGTAACCGGTGTTTTGAGGGAACAAGGTTTCCTCAGGCTGGGAAAAATGCATGCACATGAGTTATAACCAAAGTCAAAGGTCAAATATCTTGTGAGCAGTTGCGATCGATCTTGATTACTCCTAACCTAGCCAAAGTAACTGAATTGTTCATTTACCATGAACTTCTTTCTCAAATTATCCTTTGCATTAACCCACTCAAGTACGGCTGTCTGGAAGGCAGTGCACTTCTCTCTATTCGCTAAGATTGTTCTACCTCGTAACCGAATGGCTAGATCAAAGAAAAAGTATTGTGGGCATGTTTTTAGCTGATTATAGAAAAGCGTTTGACATACTCCATCATATCACCGCTACCGAAAACTTAAAGGCGATGGGTTCGAAAAGCTTATTTTGTTAATTTTTATGGATTTTCTTCGTGGCCGTTTTCAGCGAGCATACGAACTGCACCCGGGTTATCTTAACTAAGATTTGGCTAAAATAACATGCGGTGCACCTCAAGGTACAAAACTTACGGCCATTCTGTGTCAAGTGGTGATAAAGTTCTTGCTTTCGGAAGTTAACGATTGTCTTAAATACAGCCATTCTGTTTCTAGTGGTGATAAATTCCTTGCTTTCGGAAGTTAACGATCGTCTTAAATACGTTGATGACTTATCTATTTTGCTAAAATACCTAGTAGACAAGCACCAAGTCATTCCGCAGTTCAGTAATGACCTCAAATCGACTTTCGTCGGTCAGTGTGACACATATGGGATCCCAATTAACAAGAATAAAACAAAAGTATAAGGTTCAACCCTCTAAATCGTGATCTCCTCTGTCCTGAACTATAGTACCCAAAATCTCAACTGGCATATCTATATTATGTGCAGCCATTACTTCATTGCACATGTTTTGTCCGGGGTAAACAAGTGTATAAAACAGAACATCTCAGAAGTGACATTGAAACTGTGCACAAACGGGCTGCAAAAGTCACACTCAGTGCAATGTAAGTGTCTTATGAATCTGCTCTCAAGTCACTAAAAATGCCCTCTCTCCGTGAGCGCAAATACGAACTAATCCTCAAGTTTTGACACTTACTACTCGTGAGTCAGAAGCGTCGTTCGTTGTTGCTGCCTTCTTGTAAAAAGCGTCTGCGTAGTCGAAGCAGGAATCAAATCGAACCGTTGACATCAGTCATTTTACGAACAGAACTATTTCTTTTTTTTGTCAGTGCATTTAATCGTTCATAATTTATTCATCTTGCAATTTATTAATGTTGTAAAAAAATACCGTAATTTAATTACGGCCTACGTCATAATTATGAAAGCTTTTTTTGTTAAGTAAATCTTGAATATTCTGGACGTTAGTAGAACACTTACAGGGAGGGCCGTCACAAATTAGGGTGGAGGGGGGACGTCCCCCCAATGGTTTTGGTCACTCGGTAAAAACAATTATTCGGTAAAATCGTGCCGCAAAGCGCCATGATTTTTCTGACGCAGTTAAAATTCTTTGTTCGGTTCAATAAAGACCACGAAAACACTAACATTTTAGCTAGATAGTTCAAACTTGGTCGGTAAACCCAGTACTTTTACCGATTCCTTTCGTGACTTTATAGATGGTGCTACAACTTTCCATTTGAATAAATAGACAGAACCAAAATAGTGACATGACATGTACCGAAATCTTAATCTCGGTTGGTAAGTGCAGCGGTTTTACCGACTCGTGCAGTGATTTTACGTATTGTATTCAAAAAGAACATGATGCTAATTATTGACAGAAAACAGTCGGCAAGAATGACCAGCCAGTTATTAAATCTCTTGCGTTCCCAAACATTGTGGGTAGTAACTACACTGCTTACAGGTATTGAAAATAGCTTTTATTTGTTGAATAAAGAATACGATAGAATAGGACTGACTTTCACCCCTCAGAATGGTGAAACTAATAACTCCAGAATTTCCGAAACTAATAACTACATTTATTTACCACCTACACTAAAAAAACCTACAAAATATTTTAACTTTACATTATCATAACAATCAAACTATAAATTTGAGCAGTTAATACTTTACAGATTTCTTTTGGGGGCATTCTACAACCAATTAACCAACATTATTACAACATCTGCCTAGCCGCTTTGCAGGGTGCCCTTCCGGTATAGGGAACCCCTTCCGCGGTGGCACCAACTTTCAAACTCCAAAAAAAATACTTTATTTTGCCTCCAAAATCCCTCTGTTTACCTTATAATCCCATCTTCCCAATTTACTCTCTCTCTTACCTCAAAAAAGCCCAAATAAAAAAACTTTGTCTGAACATCATCTTACACAAACATACACTCAATATTTAGACAGTTTTTCATTTTTATTTTTTTTTTCGTTTCATCGTTTTCTAAAAGCCCTTTTCAACTGCTCAAATTCTAACAAAAAAAAAATCAAATAATTAAATATTCATAAAATATATAATTAAAAGGTTATAAAAAAATTAAATATATAAAACATATTTTAATAAATATTCATTTCAAAATATTTCTCAAATCTATTACTTATTCTCAAAAAATCTACTTCTTTATCCAAAAACTTTTTAAAAATATCGATATTTATTTTTTCCTTCCTTTTTCTTCTACTTCATACATACAGGCATAAATTTCCTACTATAAAACACACCATATTTTTCTTTTTATCCTCCATTTTTTCCCTTATATCTAACTTTATAATCCTTTTTTTATCCTCCTCACTTTCTATACTCACACCTAAATTTCTTACTATCTCAAAAGCAAAATTAAAAATATTTTCGTTTTTCTCACGCTCCAAAAATTCATGAGATAGTCTATCTAGTACCACCTCTGAACAGAGGTGACACCTTGGGTTTTCACTTCTAATAAAACGTGCAATTCTATCTCTAGATTGCATAATCCTATGTATTATCATAAACATAACTTCTCTCACCCTTTTTTCCATGGGGAAGGCGTGGAGGTTACTAAATGCTGTTTCAAAATTTATAAAAGGTTCTTTTTCCTTTACATGATAAATTGGTTCATTTTCAGTCAATTTCAGCAAATTTCCAATTTCATGTTTTTTCATTTTTCCTCTACTTCTAACAGGCCAGTTTCTTTTGTCTGTTGTATAACTTTAAAAATGTTTCGCGCATACAATGGGATCTTTGTTTCAGGAAAATATTCTTCATTCAGTGATTTTATTAGCCACTCTCTTGTTAAAATAGAATGATTTCCTCCATTTAGGGAGTCAATCGTATTTCTTATTAGGAGGTTCTTGCTGGCTGACCGAAAATCCAAAACTCCATTTCCACCTTTATCTTTAGGTTGATAGAGCATTCCCATTGTTTAGTTTTTCAACCTTACCATGTCATACAAACCTCCAAATACGTTTCGCAATTTCTGTCGCCGGGGAATCCGGGAGGGGGGTTATGGGTGCAAAATAGAGGATTCGGGGGATGCAATACATGTTGATGTATGTTGCTCTTTGGAATACTGTCAAAGACCGATTTTTTTCATTGCCATTTAGCATGTATAGAATTTCTGCTACTTTCTTAGACCATGCCTTCTGCCACATGTTTCTTTCTGTGCTAATATTAAATCCAAGTGTTTTCGTCGACGTCACGACTGGTAACCAAGAAAAATTGTCCCAAGCTCTTTTTCCATTTTTCATTATCACTTAGAGGTAGCATGTTGCTCTTTTTCTTGTGGATCTTTACCTTATAATGTTGTTCATACTATCTCAGGGCTCGAGTTACTTCCTGTACATCTTGAGATCCATTCGCTAAGAAAGTTGTGTCGTCTACATAAGCTGCTGACTTGAGTACCTTTGCCTCGCGAATGGGTATACCTGTAATACGTGCTTCAATATATTTTATTAAAGGATCCAGGTAAATCTCAAAAAGATACGACGAGCTCGGGTCACCTTGTCTTAAACCAATTTCAAAGGGTACTGGTCTCATCTTTTCTCCATTCAAAACAATCTGGCCTGGAGCATTTATATATAGGTTCTTAAAAAAATGTATAAACTCTTTCCAAAAAGAACACTTCTCTTTTATCAAAATCCATAAAATTTCTCTCTACCGAGTCAAATGCTTTAATTAAATCTATGCAGATTAATATCCACGAAAGCTCACGTTTTAAAAGCTCTTCTTCTTTTTCCAGGAACAGATCTCTCAGCATTCTAAGTATATGCTGTATTTTCCGGCCTTTTATCCCACCGTATTGAGTCTTTCCTAATATCTTCTCAATAATCTTCTTTAGACGATAAGTCAATATTTTTGAAACTAATCGAGTATCGCAGGGCAGTAGCGAAATCGGTCTCCAATTTTAAAGTTTCTCTGGGTCTCCTTTTTTTTGGGACCAAAGTAATCACTGCTAGTGTTTGGGTTTTGTCTGCTCCCTTTTCTTATCATTTCATTCATCGCCCCTAAAAGCGTTTCAGATATTTCACTATAAAATAATTTGTAAAAGTGATATCTGAGGCCATCCTTTCCTGGGGCTTTCCCGCTCTTTGTTTCTTTCAGAGCTTGTTTTAGTTCCTGTTCCGTGATATTCTCACATAAAAGTTTATTTTCATGGTCGGCTACTTCATTAGTGACGCAGATAACTTGTAAAAAAAAAAACTCCAATGTCCAGATTCTTTTTCCTCTTATATATCTTTCGGTAGTAGTCCCGGACTTGCACACGGATTTGTGTCTCTTCTTCGATTATTTTTCCATCATCTTGTTTCAAACGTTTCATTATATTTTCTTCTTTTTTTATTTTTGCTTTCTGGATCATTGTTAGACTAATTTGTTCCCCTTCATATATTTCGCTTAGTCAATTTGTTTTTTTTTTCCAATGTTCAGAGCGCTCATTTTCCAGTTTTTTTAGTTCATTTTTAATTTACTGATACTCGATAATAGTGCTGTTTTCATTCCCATATATTTCAGCTTTAAGTTGTGTGAGAGCTCTTTTCAAGTGACGCTCATGTGTTGCTTTTTCTGATTTTATTTTTCTTTCTAATTTTTTTATGGAATTTGCTATCTACCTTTTAATCTTAAAACACTTATACAGTTGACTTTTTGATTTTTTTTTTCTTTTTCCATAAACTCCAGGATTTTTCCTTTGATTTGATTACTTATCTTTAGGCGAGTCTGGGTGCAGCTTCCAAAAAACAGGCTTCATTATTTGATCTTTTGTTTGTTTTCCAACAATCATTCGCACAGCATAGTGATCAGAAAAAGTTACATGTTCGTGTTCTATTTGACTAATTAATTTTTCCATTCCGGATGTTATATAAATTCTGTCAATACGGCTTGTGCTGCGAGTTCCCACTCTTGTAAAAGATATTCTATTATTTTTTCTATCCATACATCTAGTAAACTGTAAGTCTGAATAAATTTTTAAGCGTTTCATTTATACGTCTACATGCAACTTTCTTATTTTTTACCGAAATGTCGTCTTCTCTTAATACGCAGTTAAAATCTCCCAGTAAGACTATTTTTCCATTTGGTGGTGTGTACTTTGGTAGTATTGTCTCAGTTACAAAAACTCTCTCCTTTGCATTATTGGTGCCTGATGGCATGTGTACATTTACAAGGGTCATTCCACTAAGTTTCACAGAACATATTTTACCATCTTCCTAGTATGCAAAATCCTCTGGATTCACTTCTAATTCCTCTTTTATAATGAAGCCTGTGTCATGTGTGTGTGCCTGCGGTGAAAAGCATGTATCGTAAATTTTGTAAGTTTTTTTATTTTTGAAGTGTCTAGTTCTTGTAGGGCTAGGACGTCCCAGCTTGATCTCTTTAGGTAATCTAAAAACATTTCTTGCCCCTTCAACTGTTTAAACCATTTAAGTTCAATGTTCCTATGTTCAGGTTTATTTCTTTGCAGGTATATTTGCCCCTTTTTTCTTTTCAGGCCTCTCACTTTTTTCTATTAGTGAAGAATTGCTTAGTTGTCTTTTGGGAGTTTCCTTTTTCTTTTCTGGGGCAGAAAGGACTGATGCCCCGCATTCAGTCTTTTCTGTGCCTTTTCTTTTCGCTATCGGTCTTTGGATTTCTCTTTTTGGTTTCTCTTTGGTTACTTCCCCTTTAGGCTCCGCTATCCTTTTTTCTGTACTTTCCAGAGTTGCTTCTGTTTGGTTTGTGGTCTGTTCGTTGGTTAAACTTCCTACAGCTTGTAGGACCATATCTACTGCCTGTGACGGGGAAAGCTTTTGGATTTCTGGAGTTCAAAAGTCAGGCGTTTTTGAAACTACTGGAGTGATACCTCGCAAGTTTTGCTGCTTTGGGTGATTCGTGGGGTTTGGTGGTAGTGGGGGGAAATCGGGGTGATCTGTTAATGATCTATTGTTCTCTTGGTTCGAAACCACTGATCCAGTTCGAGTTTTTCTTTTTTTTTGGGCAGTGCTCAGCTTCGTGGCTAGCCTCATGGCAGATAAAGCAAAATTTGGGTTGCGTTTCGTAGCGAACAAATATTTTCTCATTTTTCCACATGATTGATGGAGGAATATCTTTTGTTATATTCATCAAAACTGTGGCTTGGCTAGTGAAAACTTCAATTAGTCCTATTCCTTCGTATTTTCCCCCCGGATATTTAAAACTTCTCCATAGACTGCAAGGACCACTGCGAGGTCCTGCTCTGTTGCCTCGCCCGGTACGTGCCTCAGAGTAACCACAACCGGTCTTTTCACTACTCTATCGCACGTAACTGGATGTCTTTCGTTATTGAAATTAAATTTTAGGTCTTCTTCTTTCCATTTTTCGCACATTGTATCTGCAATAATGGGGGACGCCAGCGTGACACGGACTATGCCAAGCTTTCTAAAATCATCAGAATCTATCGCTCGCACATTTCTAGCATTCAGGTTTAGATATTTTAGCCATCGATGTATATCCAGCTCTAAAATCTCTTGGGCTATATTTTCTGGTACTGTTCTAAGACTGAAACACACTATTGCCTTCCCCATATTACATATCCCTTACACAAAAAAAAATTCACCTTTTCTATTTTCCCCTTATTTCCCTCTTTTCCTTCCCTTTCTTTCTTTTTTTTTCTTTTTCTCTTTTCCCTCCTTTCCTCCTTATCTTCCCTTTCTTTTCTTTTTTGTTCCTCACTAAAACAATTCCCTACTTAACAAAACACAAAAAGAACAACTTATCACTTATTGACCATCTCTTTCGCTGCAATTATGGTATGGGTTAAATATATCCAAATTGGAATGAATCGCACTGAATTGAACAGACGCAAAAACGATACTGATTGAATAACAATGTTAAAGATACCAGTTAATATTACTTTCGGATCCCATGCTAATAAATCTTCACCTAAAATTATGTACCTCGACTTTCCAATATGTAGCGATTTATCTTCCAAGCATAGCAAACCCCTCATCGCTGTGGCTAGTCGCTGCCCTCGGTTTACCTTTACAGAGACATTTATCAGTCCTAGCTCCGTTTCGAACGAAATGTAGATTTACAATATGTAGAGAAATAAGAAATTACCTTCTAAGTATGGCTAACCCCTCATCGCTGTAACTAATCACTGCGTTCGGTTTACAGAGGCATTTGACCCAATCCAATCTTCATTGTATGACATAATAAAAAAAGTGCTTTTTATCATAGTTATTTTTGTCAAATTATTGATAATACTTTTATTCCTGTACACATTTTTGTTTGTGTAGAGTTCGGTCCGTGTTGTCGAATTGTGTTTTATTACACATTTTTTTGTCCTCTTTTTCTTTTTTTCTACTGCATTTATGAAATTTTTTATGCTTGATAATGGGTAATCAGAATAGTAATAAGTACTGCAGGCACATACGTGGGATCCTACCCCCCCCCCCCCCCTAAAAAATCAACTCCAGTTGATCATCTTCCGAGGTCGATTACTTTCCTTGGAGAGAGGATGAACATGTTGTCATAGCTTTTTGTGGTATTACAGTTTGTCATCATTTTACAAAAAATAAATCTACAATCAGTTCATCCGAGAAACTTGTATTAGGGCTTTAATTTCACAGTCGCTGATCATACGGCATGTAGTACAGATTGTTTAGAATATTTTGTTACTTAAGCATATATTACCCGTGATACAAATGCATCTTAATGTCATGGGTTATTTTCTTTCCGGTTAAATCTTGGCGTCAGGATGCCATTTCGGAGGATCAGTATTTAAAACTGGTGACTCTTTCTCACGAATGTAACGTTCCCTAGCATCTCAATTACCTTTAATTACATGATTCCTCAGTCAGTTCGGCACATTTAACTAACCACTGGAGTGAAGCTGTTATCGATTCTTGATCATATATTTAATTTCTTGTGACACCCATGGTTTGTCGCTATCAGTGAATACCATGGTTTTTACGGGGAAGTGTTCCTGATACTTCTTTAGAATGAGCGAATTGAGAGGATCCCGTTTCATGTTCAGGTCGTCACAGAACAAATTTTCTTGAGGCTAAAAGTCTCAATCCAGCGTCCGAAGGAACATATAGATTATTTGGACAGAGTTCGGTCGGTATTTCAAGACCTTTTTTTAATTCGGAAAGTTAATTCCAGCCTCCCAGACAATAACCCAATAGTCTGAATTTCGAAGTGAGCTGAGAGACCTTGGCATCCTGTACTGATCGGCCACATTGGTAAAGATATGATCCAGTGTACCACAGCTTTGGCGGGTGGGAATATGGGCGGTTTTGCTTAAGTCAAGCACAGATGACACCAATTGCGTATTACTTTGATTGAAGGCACCTGGTGTCATTAATGAAGGCGCAGCGTGTTGTTGGCGAAACTCTTCAATACTTGTTTTAAGGAATTGCATTTGTCCTTCCTATTCCTAGTACTGTCACGGTAGTGAACAATGACTATTATGATGCAGGAAAATCGTCTAAAATGAAAGCGCGGCTTAGAATCAGCTCAGATTGCTTCATGAGAGGAATCAGTGGGCTAACTTATTAATTTTCAAGGTAAATCATAACAAAAGTGTAGACTGGTAGCTCGACCACTGCGCTCTAAGCTGCGTTTTTGTCTCGTTTTTAAAATGTATAACCTACGATAAACCCAGTTTCGTCTTTTTTCCCAACAGTCAGTTATTCCTATGATTTTGGCTACAGGACTATCTAATGTGGTTCTCAAGTTGACTCATCGTGTGTTTAAAGACCGAGCATTGCAGAGTTGAAAACTTTGCATCTTGGACTTCACCAAGAAAAAGATTGATTCAAGGGAAGGAGGGTTTATCTCAGTTGGTAATATTGGGTCACAATAAAACGGTCTCAGTACTGGTGACATTTTGTACGGAGGCTCACAATATATTACAGTAAGTGTCTTTTGTTTTGCACTTCTTAGGGGTCTGGATTTCCTTTCCGATATCAACACAGAAGTAAAATCATAAACAAGACATCAAAACTTTTAAAAACATGCGTTGACTGAACTGGTTCATGCGGCGTAAAAATACTATGATTAAAGAATGACAGAAAAGTTTGACCCCCTTGGCGTATTCCCTTTACAGCCCTGGTGAAATAAACGGATAATACTAACGAATTAACACACAGTACTTTTACTCGAATCTATAATTTTCGATACAAATTGCTATCTGCACGCAAAACAGACTTATTAACACGTCACTTCCGAGCAGACAACAAAATATGAGAATTTATACATGAATCAAACACGCCATTGAAATCTTGCCCTTTAAAACAGTGTCTCATTCGAATCATCATCATCAAACAACAAATTAGCAATCAAATAATTTGCATGTTCCCTACCCGTAATCTTTTTTAAAAACAAACTGGTTGGTTATCTGGAATGTTACAATTGTCGCTAAAAGGCCGGAGACATGTAACTTTGTTCGGCACAATTTCAGCTGCTCATTGGGCAAAACGATAACGGTACAAAAAGTGCCCTTTGTGTGTGATTTTCTAAATTAAACATCATGGACACCAATAGTCAACCACAGTTTATCAATAGTTACATGATTGATCGTAACTTGGTTCTTTTGATTTTTTTTTCTTTTTCTAAAGAGAAGGAAACGATTGAGGATTGAAACATCTCAGGAAGAACATAGACCAAGTAAAAGAGCATGGGTCAGGCCATTTTGGATAGAAAGTCAGTCTTGGGTCATAGGAAATCTTTCATAAAAGAAATCTCTGGCTGACTTTCACGTATTATATCTTTCACTTTACTTTCTCGTTTCTGACGATCACGATGAAATTCAGCGTCATTTTTGTAAATCAGCACCGAAAAATACTAAAAGAATTTTCAATATTGAATCGATGACTTTTTGTATTTCTGTCCCGATTTGGTAAATCATTGCGCCAAAGATATACGTGTGTCCACCCCTGGAGGGTACTTCCAAGGCTGTTAAAATTATTGGTCTAAAAAAAAACACCGCCCTCTATCCTTTTCAAATATACCACTGGTAATAACCCTTCCCTTTCGCAGTTGAGAAGCATTATAGGAAGACGTTCCTTTATTCTTTAATGATTACATTGAATATGCATTAAATAGCGGTATGATTAGCTAAATGAAATAAATTAAAAATGCAGGTGAAATGCTTAAATTAGCTGTTTTATTACTATTCTTTCAGCTCCAATTTTGTTTCCTACGTGGCAGTTATTTTAAAATAAAACTCCCTTTTAAATATCATTAAACCCACCCACAGGCTGAATAGTCTTTGCTATAACTTTTGAATACCCCCAACTTGTTTGAGTCAGGGATTTTCACAGCAGGGAAACCCATTCATGAAAATGTCAAAGGTTGGGGGCAAAGACATTTTTTTCTAATTAAGATATAAAAAATGTATTTTCCAAAATTTTTAGGGGAGAGGGGGGGGAATTTTCTTGTTGTGTGAATTTTTTCAATGAAAATACCAAAAGATAATTGTCAATGGTGGGGGGAGTAAGGCAAACGACCCCTCGCTTAATTGATGACCCTGGTCGTCTAATTAATATTTTCTCATAATCCATCATTAATAAGTGTAAATACGGGTTTGGACTCTCGTGTAATGTACTATACATTATAAAATCATGAACAAAGTGTGTGTGGTAATCGTATTTTTAATCATAAATCACTGATATAGCGCGGTAATTTAATCTGACGGAACATCATAAGGATATGGCTGACCTGATTCATGGTATTTCCTGTAATCCTCTCGGTATGAAAAGTCCCATCTTTCTTCTTGCCAGCCTCGTTCTGGCGCTTCGTCGTACTTGAATTTGTTCAGATTTTCTCTATGAATTTCATTAGCCTTTTCAATTTGTTCCCTGAAAACAAAATAAAGTACTTATATATAAGTAATTTATAAAAAAAAATGTTATAGTAAATAAAAACATAACATTGAAATAAAATATTATATATAAGTTGACTTTTGATAACTTGAACCTTGGATAGCGCCAAACCTTCGATAATTCAGAATCTTTTCAAACCCCAAGAAAGACTTATCTAATAAAAAAAAAAATGCATAATTTAAAATAACTCTGCAAATATACTAAGTCGAAGTGGCCCAAAAATTACCCCTATAGCTCGAAACTCAGTAGCTAAGTTGAATTTTATCTTCGCTTTACCTCCATAAGTCGAGGTTTACCTCTGTATCTCGAAGTCTTTTCAGCAGATCTCCATAAGGCGAAACCCAGATGTGCAGGTTGCAACGAGTCGGTGAACCACATTTGCTAAAGCTTCTGTCGGTATAGTCACAGAATCGAGTTTGTAATTTATTGCAGAGAGCAGGTTGTTTATAGATATAATCAAAAGAAATTTTTACACAAAATAAGTTTTTCAAAAAAAATAAAGAACTCCATTAAACCAAAAATGAACCAAAATAAAATCAAATAATCTACCAAGCATACAACTACCACAAATCAGTATCTATAAATAAATGAAACTCAAAACAAGCAGAAATTAATCTAGGTAGGGTTCTAAACCCTATGCTTTCTAAAATTCAGAATATAATTTGTACTTTACAGAAAAAAAAAATCAAATAAATTTACTTAGAAAAATATGCATGGTCAGTTTAATATACATATGCGGATATTTATTCCTTAAAATCTTAATTAATTTTTGATTTCCTAAAATTATAAAAGTGAAAACACTCAAAAGGATTTTTTTTCAGTAAAGTACAAATTATATTTTGGCTTTTAGAAAGCATAAGTTTTAGAACCCTACTCAGCTTAATTTCTGCTCGTTTTGAGTTTGAACTAATTTAATTTGTGTTTGTTTTGGGTTTCATCTGTTTGTTTTTAGTTCGACTAATAAAAAAGGCACTAGTCCTCTCAATTTTTAATCGAATGAGCACTTTTTGAAGCTTCTACGACAACGCTTTCTATAAAAACGTTATATGCCCCAAAGGCATAGCTTACGGCCCTTGTCCTGAGGGCTTTGGGGGAGGGGGGTTGTTATCCTCAAAGATATAATTTCCAGACCTTTCAACTACGTTAAACCAAATGGCAATATCAAAAAGCTGATCGGAAATGTTTGGGGAAATGATGGGCAGGGGGGGGGGGAGCAATTCTCCCTCTGATTACTTTCGACTATTAAAAAGGGCAATAGACCTCTCAATTTCCAATCGAAAAAGCCCTTTTTGATGTTTTTTACGAAAACATTTTCTAAATGACATTTTATTCCCCAAGGGAATAATTAGCAACCTTAGTCTTGAGGGCTGTTGGGGGTTGTCATACTCAAAAACATAATGTCTAGACCCTTCAACTACGTTCAAGAAAATTGCTATAACAAAATGTTGATCGGAAGTGTTTGGGGAAATGATGGGTATGGGGGGGGGGGGGGGCTCATTTGCCCTCCGAGTGCTTTTGACTATTAATAAGGGCACTAGCCCTCTGTATTCCCAATTGATTGAATTGCTTTTGAAGTTTCTACGACAACGCTGGCAAAGACCTAATTTCCAAAACTTACTTTCAACTACGTTGAACACAATGTCTATCTCAAAATTTTGATTGGATGTGTTTGGGGAAATGGTGAGCATGAGAGGGGGGTTAGTTGCCCTCCAATCACTTTTCACCATTAATAAGGGCACTAGCCCTTTGAATTTCCAATGAAATTAGCCCTTTTTGAAATTTCTACGACAACGCTTTCTATTAAACCTTATCTGCCCCCAGGCCATAACTTACAACCCTTGCGCGGAGGGCTGTGGGGGGAGTGTAATCCTTAAAGACATAATTTTGGACTTTGCAACTAAGCTGAACAGAATGGCTATCACAATATTTTAATTGGATATTTTTGGGGATATGGTGGGCGTGGGAGGGGTGTCAGTTTTCCCCCAATTACTTCTGACTATTAAAAAGGGCACTAGCCCTACGAAGTTTCGAAACTTCTATGACAACACTCTCTAAAAAAAACCGCATATGCCCCTAGCGAATAACTTATAACTTTTGCCCTGAGGGGTGTGGGGGGGGGGGGTTATTATTCTCAAAGACATAATATCCAGAACAATCAACTACGTTGAAAAAAATGCTATCTCACAATTTTTATTGGATGCGTTTGGGGAAATGGTGGGCGTGACAGGGGGTTTAGTTGCCCTCCAGCCAGTTTTGACTAGCCTATTAAACGGACACTAGCCCTTTCAATTTCCAATTGAATGAGCCCTTTTTTGCAGTTTCTACGACAAAATGTTCTATAAAAATCCTTATATGCCCCCAGGGCATACCTTAAAACCATTGCCTTGAAAGCTGTGGGGGAAAGGGGGTCATCCTCAAAAACCTAATGTCTGGAACTTTTATCTACGTTGAACAATATGGTTATTTCAAAATTTTGATTGGATGTATTTGGGGAAATGGTGGGCGTTATAGGGGGGTTAATTGCCCTCCAATCACTTTCGACTGTTAAAAAGGGCACTAGCCCTTTCAATTTCCAATCGAAGGAGCCTTTTTTGAAGTCTCTACGAAAACGCTTTCTATAAAAACCTTATATTACAACCCTTGCCCTGAGAGGTTTGGGGGGTTTGTCATCCTCAAAATCATAATTTCCAGAACTTTCAACTACATTGAATAAAATGCCTATCTCAAAATTTTAATTGGATGTGTTTGGGGAAATAGTGGGCGTGAGAAGGGCAGTTAGTTGCTCTCGAATCACTTTCAACTATTAAAAAGGGGACTAGTCCTTTCAATTTCCAATCAAATAAGCTTTTTTTGAAGTTTCTACGACAAAAATATCTATAAAAACCTTATATGTCCCCAGGGTATAATTTACAACCATTGCCCAGGGGGGTCTGAGGGGGGTTATCATCCTAAAAAACCTAATTTCCAGAACTTCTAACTGCCTTGAACAAAATGAATATCTCAAAAATTTGATTGCATGTGTTTGGGAAAATGGTGGGCGTGAGCGGGAGGGGGGGGGTAGTTGCCATCCAATTACTTTCAACTATTAAAAAGGGCACTAGCCCTTTTTGAAGTTTCTAAGAAATACTTTCTCTAAAAACCTTATGTGCCCCAAGGGCTTAATGTACAACCCTTGCCCAGAGGGGCTTGGGGTGGTTGTCATCCTCAAAGACCTAATTTCCAGAACTTTCAAATACGCTCAATAAAATCGCAATCTCAAAATTTTGATTCTATGTGTTTGGGGAAATAGTGGGGGTGAAAGGGGGGTTAGATGCCCTCCAATCACTTTCGACTATTAAAAACGGCACTAGCCCTTTCAATTTCCAATCGCATGAGCCCTCTTTCAAGTTTCTTCGACAAAGCTTTCAATCAAAACTTCATACACCCCCAGGGCATAACTTATAACTCTTACCTGAAGACTGTGGGAGGAGTGTCTTGCTCAAAGATATAATTTCCAGAACTTTCAACTGCGTTGAACAAAATGGCTATCACAAAATTTTGATTGGATGTGTTTGGGAAAACGGTGGGCGTGGAACTTACAGTCCTTGCCTCGTGGGCTGTGGTTGGACCTTTTAACTATGCAGAATAAAACGGCTATCTTGAAAAAAATATTCAATGAATTTCGGAGAAGAGGTGTCTGAGAGGGGGCTGGTTGCCCTTCAATCACTTATAACTCTTAAAAAGGTCATTAGTACTTTAGATTTTCAATCAATGAGCTCTTTCTGAAGTCTGTGAATGTTTTTGGCTGTATTGTTTGTCCTAGCTAATTGGGTTGGTGAGTAGGTTTAAACCCTCGTTCTCTTATCTGTCTGAACTACTAAAGTAAGAAAGCAGTTTTTTTCACCAAATAGTTACCTTTCATACATTATAAACTAGGGTTGTATCCCGGAATTTGGGGATGGTAGAGAGGCAAAGATACTGTTGAATCGGAAGCAACTTAATGGAAATCCTACAAATAGAAATTCTTGGGATCTAGTGTACTTCAATCGGAAGAGGAAATAAACATGAAAAGGTTCAGAAGCCATTTTTGAACTGCATTTGTTTACAATGATTCAAACTGTCTAAAAATGTAAAATCACCAAATTTCTGATAATCCATCGTGCTGACAAAATCCAAGCAATGTTTGAGGATGATATTGTGTTAGTGGCAGAATCAATGAAGAAGCGATGGCATCTAGTTGATAGGAGAAGCATGTATTTAGAAAAGAAGTACTAAAAATATGTAGCAAGAAGGGCTGAGTCTGAGGATATTTGTCTGGGACTTAAAGAAGAGTTTATAAATGTGGGCTGTAATTTGACAGCTAGGGTGAGTTTTTTAAAATATAGAGATAGGTTTTCCAAAGGGAAGTGTGACTCAAATCTTGACTGCGAGCCAAGTATGTATGATTAATGATACAAATATACATAAACAAGTATTTGCCACTAAGATTACTTGCTATGGATTAAATCGGCAAAATATGGGATATGAAATTGCTACTAGATTGAAGTTCGTTTAGGTAGAGTATTTAAAACGGGTTTTTAAGGTAAAAGGATTATATAATTTGGAGAATCATAGGTCATCATTTAGAAGTGAAAGACTCGTGGATATGACCAGACCTTCGAAAAAGCTCCTGAAGATGTCAGCTCTATATTGTGAGAGTAACTTACAAATTTAAACACCCTGTATAAGTTTAAGAATAGCTAATTGCAATGAAAAAAAAAAGAGAGTAAAGGAGAAATGTGGCCTGAATGATCTTTGGAACGAAAGCATGGGTACGGTGTCATAATGGAGAGAGAAAAGAAAGGGTTGCAGGACCAGGAGATTCAAATGTGGCAAGAGGAGAGGTGAATTTTCGGCTACTGGATCTGTATGCACAGATCAGAGAGGCACAGAAGGAGAAGATCTATTTTAGGACGAAGATATTACTTGGTCTGTTACTAAATGGGGAAGGAAGGAAATATATGGATCAGTTAAAACCATTAAAGTAAATTAAGCTGGAAACTTGATGGATCTTTTGGAATCATATCTTGAATTTCCAATATTTTCAGTCTTAACTGCTTTGTCTTCTTGACATTAAGCTTTAAACATCATTGCACTTTGAACTCAAAAATCCTTTAAAAATTCATTTATTTTTCCATGACAAATATTGGGGATTACACCCACCAAAGTGTAAAGATTGCAAATCTAAGATTCTACAATTTCTGCACAGATTATTGATTTTTGCTTTATCAAAGGGCTGAGATCTTATAGTTATCTGTAAACAGAACATTAAAAAAATCTGATGACAATCTCATCAGAGTCCTTAAACCACTGATCGGAACATAACAAAGTAATACTTATAAGAAGTGAGATTCAGGTCCTCTGATTTTCTTTAAATCCTGTCTTGACAAAATATGGTACGTCTTTGCGATTTAATAAAAGTCAGAAAAATGTTGGTAGCTTTTATTAAACGTCACAGCAACATTTTAAGAAATTTAAAATAAATATCTTGTGAATTATTATTTCAATTAATCAGTAGTTGTACCGAACCAATCGTGCTCAAATCCTCCTCAGGGCCATACTGTGGTGTTTTTTTGATCCCGAAAATTTCCCCACAGTAGAGTGCAGACGGTTTGTTATCATTGTAATATCCTTTTTTGTTTTAGTTTAAAGCTTTTTTCAATAGGCAATGCTTAGAAGTCCTCCAAAAAAAAAAGTCCCCCCAGATCGCATCCCAAATACCAGTGAAACTGATACCCATCTTGGCTGGTCAAGGTCACAATCACAAAGTTCACATGATAGCTCCAATTCTGAGAATAGGACAATGATCAGTGTAGGGGCCAATGTCACTATAAATGATGTTAATCGGTTTCCAAGGGTCCTTTTTAGAAGCTATAAGAAAAGGAAAAAAATCTTCCCAATCAAAAGCATTTCCCCTCTTCCCGCCCAAGATCTTCCCTCCCAAAACCTAAAAACTCACCTTGAATTTTCTCCTTTTATCCCCTTTGAAATAAAAAAGATTAGTGCAATAAGACTTGAAATTTTAAAATTGATAAAATCAATGTTCTCTCTTAATATTCACCGTGATGGATCTCTGCTAATAGCTGTCCAAGATCAGAAATCAGCAGACACAATAATTAATCTAAAATCCCCTCTGAACACCCCAATTAATGCATCGAAATGGTACCCAAAAGAATCACCAACAAAAATAGTAGTTTATAATGTTCCCCCAGAAATACCCATTCAGGAGTTAAAAGAACGGCTCTCAGATTTGGCTGGCAACACAATCCCAGTTGAAGATGTTACCCACCTTGGTAAACCTAACTCTAATGGCCTAAAAACAAGTAGATCTTTCTTATTTACACTGAAGGAAAAAATTAACATCCCAGAAAACCCCACAAGGACTACAAACCAAAGCCTATCCCGTGTCAAAAGTGTCTCAAACTTGGACACACAACAAACAAATGCAATGAAATTCTCCTAGAGTGTAGTAATTGTAAAGCATTCCATCCTAAAGAGTTGACAACTTGCAATAACACTCAGCCTACATGTATCAATTGCAAAGGCCCACACGAATCTACCGATAAATCGCTATGCCCTACATATAAGAAAAGAGCACTAACACTCCAAATAGCAACATAGAACGCCATTCCATGCCCCTTTGCAGCAATGGAAGCAAATGCTGCCCAACAATACCAAATAAAGCCAGTAATGATGCCAACCAAAACCCCGATGTCAACCGCTCCCAATGAATCAAGTACACCGCATAAAACACCATTCTCTAAGCCCCCTAGATCACATCCCTATCAGAAGGAATTACCAAGTCAACAAGCATCCTTGTCTGGTGTGCTGAGATCAGCCTGGCCCCCCCTCTCAAGAAGAAACAAACCAGGAATTAATCCCTTAACTGACAAACAGGATGCACAACCAAACATGCAATCCCCAAATATATGCTTATTCATTCTAAACTGTAGTGTAGTTCAGGCCAGGAATATAGATAAACTACAGAAAAGAAAAATCATTGCGGAATTGGAAAAAATATACAACCCTAATGATATGCTCATTCCTGCAAATAAAGATCTTTACTATTACTTTACTATTAACAAAGCTAAATATTTATACATAGTCATATGGAAAGTAAATCAACATCATAACACATATCAATATCCGAGTGGAAAGTAAGATAAACCACAGAAAATAAGCTAAATTAACTAATATATGTTAAGAATAACAATTCCATTGATATCGCTTGCCTTCAGGAGACTCATTTAACCCAAAATCAACAACTTAAGTCTCTGGGATATATTATCCTGAGAAGGGATAGATCATCAGAGAGAAAAGGAGGTGGAGTAGCTTTAATAGTTAATATTAATATAAAATTCTGTGGCATCAACTTTCCAGATTTTGCAAATGATGTTGATGCAATTGGTATCAGTGTTTGGCTGAATAATACAAAAACCTACATAATAAGCTTTTATAACCCTAATGGCCAAACTACAAATGCCATGGATTTCTTTAAATATATAAATAATTCTAATATGTTAAAAAATATCATTATTTGCGGGTACTTCAATGCCCACAGCCTTTTGTGGGGGAATAAACCAGCAAATAAAGCTGGTAAATTGATTGAGCATATGGCTTCAAATAATATTGAATTAGCAGTTGCTACACCTCCAAACCTGAATACATATTTCAACCCCAAAAGTGGCAAATTCTCTACAATTGACCTACAAATTGTGTCATTAAGCATTTCGAATAAAATTTGTATAAATAAAATTGATCGTCAATGTACTGACCACTTTGCTATAGTTTGCTCCCTAAATGAACCCGATGACACACCTCAAAATATATCAACACTAAAGCAAATTGGTCTATGTTCCAAAATAAGCTAAATGATGAAATTACAAGTCTCACCCAAAATTCATGCATTTCAAACACAATAGTTGACACACATGCTGAAATCTTGGCATCTTTACTAGTAAATACAGCTAATCATGCTATCCCCAGGACAACACCCCAGAAAACCTTCCCTAAACACATTCCCAAAGCATGGTGGACAAATGAGTGCCAAAATAAATGGAGAATAAAAAAGTCAGGTAGGAGAGCATTCATAAAAAAAATCATCACCTACTACATATTTAAAAAATTACAAGAAGAATCTCATCTAAAAAGGACATATAATAGATGCTAAATATAAATACTGGAATAATTTTGCAAATAATCTCTCCAGAGAGACACATGAGCCAATTATACGTAAATTCATAAGCCACATCTGTGGGAAAAAGACTTCCCCCAACCCACTCCTGTATGAGCTTATACATAATAATACCCATTATGACAATGATAATGAAAAGACTAAGTTATTTGCAACTCTTTTTGTTAATAAGCGAACATCAAATAATCGAACCAAAATGTTCCCAATTCCTATAAACCCAAGTTACCAACCACGCCCAGGATCCGAGTCTATAACTAGTCCATTTTCAATCCAGGAAATTAGTAATGCAATACATCATATTAGGACCAAAACTAGCAGCAGCTATGACGATATACACCCTACAAGGATAAAGAATCTCACCCCTTCATACAAACAAAAACTGCTAAACTGTTATAATCACGCTTGGGCATCTGCTATGTTCTCCAATATATGGAAATGTTAGTCCCTCCTACCAATCCTAAAGAAAAATAAACCCAAAGATAACCCTGAGTCCTATAGGCCCATAATGATTACTCCTGTGATGGGGAAAATAATGGAGAAAATGATCTATCACAGACTCCTCTGGTTTGTTGAAAAAATTATATGATCCCTCACACTCAAACTGGATTCAGGAAACACCACTCCTCAACAGATTCTTTCATTTTGCTAACAAATGCAATAAATGAATCATTCTCAAATAATAATGTCCTAGTTGCAGCTTTCCTAGATTTTGAAGGGGCATACGACAATGTGAACCACCAAATCCTCTTAAATAAACTTGCAAATCTTGGACTATCCCCCAAGCCAGTATCTTTTATAAAACCTTTCATAGATGTGCGAAGTTTCATTGTTTGTGTTGGTTCAGCCTCTTTACCCCAAAAGACAATAACCAAAGGCCTACCTCAGGGAGCAGTCCTCAGTTGCCTCCTTTTTACCCTATATCTCTGGGACATGAACCTCTTCCACACGAATCTACAATTTGCTGACGATCTGGTGCTATGGTCATCTGGCAAAACCTTTGAGATAGCACAGTCAAATATGCAAAAGTTACTTTTCCAATTTGAAAAATTTTCTCAACATTCAGATTTACCCATTGCACCCACCAAGTCAAAAATAATCCAATTTCACCGGAAGAGAAACCATGTTAATGCAAAACTAACTCTAAATAAAACAACTATTCCAGAAGATAATGATATTAATTACCTAGGTCTCATGCTTGACCAAAAACTTAATTTCCACCTCCACATTTCAAACACAATAAAAAAATGCTATAGAAAAACAAATATACTAAAAAGACTTCTTTCCACACCCTGGGGATGTAATGAGAAAACCTTACTCCAGTTTTATAAATCACATATAAGACCCCATATTGACCATGGGCTCATCGTCTATGGTGCATGTGCAAAGACCCAGATGCAAAAAGTTGAAACAACACAAAATGATATAATACGTCTCATACTTGGTCTTAGGAAACCCACAAGCACCAAGTTTCTGCTTATGGAGAGTGGATTAACAACAATAAGGGAGAGACGTAGCTTTTTCTTGACAAAACATCTTACAAAAATTGAATCAAATAGCTCACACACCCTACATAATTGGTTAAGAAATCCAGCCATGTATAGAGGCATTGCACATGAGTATGCCAATATTCAGAAGAAGTTCCCCGTACCGGCAAAGTCTATAGCACATACTTTCCCCAAATCCCCTCCATGGATTTGGTCAATTCCCATAATAAATACTGATTTCTCAAAGTGGAATAAAGATTTAACCCCCATTGCTTTTGTCCAGAAAAATTTGCTGAACTTAATACAATTACTTATAAAAACCACTTCCAAATATTTGTTGATGGGTCAAAAATGAATGAAAAGGTAGCAAGTGGTGCTTTCCTTCCTCACCTGAAAATTGCAATGGGTGAGAGATTATATAATAATGTATCTATAATGTCTGTTGAGTTAAATGCCATAATCATGGCATTAGAACACGTTAAGGAAAACCAACCCTTGATTGCAAATTCAAACAATATTATAGTATATTCCGACTCTTTATCAAGCCTTGAGTTGCTGGCCTCAGCTCCTCAATATAAGTTGGACATTGACACTTATCATTGTCACAGTATTATAGATAATCTTGCTTCAAGTGGCATAAGAACTTATTTTCAGTATATTCCTAGCCACTCTGGCATAACTGGTAATCATCAGGTTGATGATATAGCAAAAAATGCTATAAATATTGACCAGACAAGTGGGAGACAAATCCAGATTAGAGATATTTTCCGATGGAGACTATCATATATTAATTTTAACAAAAATAATCCTATCCTTTCCCTCTTTCCCAATAAGTATTTTTCTAAAATTTATCATAGAATCCGTTCTGGAACAAATGGACTAAATTGTTTTGCATTCTTGTATAAGTTTTCTAATTCAAGTGGTTCAATTCTCCTGTCCCCTCTTTGCAGGCATTGTAATATGAATAATGAAACAATTGGCCATTGCCTATTTGAATGTAATATGCTGACGTCTGCACAACATACCTTGCTTTGTAAACTATTAAAATGCTTTAAACACCACAAAATCTCACTATCAGCCAAGAGCCTAGCCAACTATACCTGCACACAGAGCATTGAAATCGACATCTATCATCTCATAATTGAACTCCTAGAGTCGAAAGATCTACTGAAAGATATCTGAAAATATCTAATAAATATGAGGCAATCAAGCCAATAGCTCTGTAGCCCACAGAGTGAAGCAAAAGGAAAAGGGCTAAATAGTATTGCTGAAAAGTCCGCCTGCTGTTAAATAGAAGAAGAAAGAACGTAGCCTGAAAACTAAGTCAATGTGAACTGAAAACTATGCTAAGTATAATCCACAAAAATTGATGGCCCGATTTGGAAAACAGCCATTTTATTAACCTGACTTGCTTGATTCTTTTATCTCTAACTGGAATTCAGACATTTGGTTTTATTTTTAGGTGTAGGCATTAAAAGTAAGTTTCGTTAGGCATTCATAAAGACCATACATAGGCCTAGGCTACTTCTTAGAAAGAAGCACTGAAAAATTAGAGTGGCTGGCCTACAATTGAATCCTCTGTTTGGTACTTTAAAGCTGTTTGTTCCTAACAGATGAGGTAAAGTTCTACAAAATCATATTATTGAGTTAGGACTAAAGTGAATACACCATTCAATGCCTTTTTTTATGCTGATTACGAATATAACAAGCATTTCTATCGGAAATGAATTTAAGCCCCCCCCCTATAACGGCTATACCTAACCTAACCCTGAATTGGCATATATATAGGGGGGGGGGGGGCTGAAATTCATTTCAGATATAAATGCTTATTATATTCGTAATCAGCATAAAAAAGGCATCGAATGGTGTATTCACTTTAGTCCTAACTCAATAATATGATTTTGTAGAACTTTACCACAGATGAAAGTGAAAACATCATTTGATGTCTTTTTTTATGCTCTTTCATAATTCAATAATTGGCTGCTTTTGCCAATTGTATCTTGAGCTCTTAAAGGGGCCCCAAAGGTATTTCATTTTGGTAACCATGCAAAGAAGTTACAACCTAACCTTCTTCTTCTTAACCATGTAACCATGCAAAGAAGAAGAACCTGACCTGCAAAATACTTGATTTTCAATTCAAACTGTTATCCTAGGCTATTGTTTCAAGTTTTTCAAATGCCATCAACAAAAATAGCACTGAATTTGCCAATTTAAAACTTTCCTGTTGACAATTCAGGGTATATATTTGCACATTAGGGGGGGGGATAAAGTTTATGGTAAATTTCTAGGTGGCCATATAATTTAGCTAGGATGAAAGTGTAAACTTCATTTGATGTTTTTTTATGCTCTTTCATAATTCATATGAAATACCTTCAGGGCCCATTTAAGGGCTCAAGATGCAATTTGCAAAAGAATTATTGAATTATGAAAGAGCATAAAAAGGCATCTAGTGCTTTATTCACTTTCATCCTAGCTAAATTATAAGGCCACCTAGAAATTTACTGATTTGTATATAAATACAAGCCCATGGGCTTCACACATACCAACAATATTTTTTTCATTTTCACATGGGGTCCCAATCTAGCCCATGTCCACTGCTTGGCATTCAAGCTTCTCTCTTCAGGATAGGCTGGGAGGAGGTGACCACTGTCTCCAATAAATTTCAAAATAGTATCTATTCATTGCCTCAGCTCTGTCCAGTATTCTGAGTAAATTTCACTTTTCACTATCTTTAACTATAGTGGCCCCTCATATAAGGTCTGTGGATTATCATCTGTGCTTCCAGTTGCAAAATTTTAATTACTTAATACACAGAATTTCGACATAATTGGCTTACTATCTGGGCTTTATTTTTTGCAAAACTTTCTGAGCTTATGACAATTCGAAACAGTCAAACCCAAGACGTAAACACAGGTAGTCAACTAATATTTAATTCATTTTTTGTTATTGCAACTGTATTAGCTTATAAATGGGTTCACTTGCCTAACAATCTAGGCAGACAGGCCCTTTAAGGTTTTAGATGCCTATTTCCCTTGCAATTCCCAGCAACTTGTTGATTTAACTAATATTGAATTATGTTTATGTCAATACAAATGTCTAGGTTTATAAATTGGGTCCCTTGCCTGGCTGACACATTAGGTATTTGGAGGCCCTCACCATTAGGCTTTAAATGCTTGTTTGCCTGGCATTCCAAGCAAATTAATGGTCCTATGTCAATTCTAAATTCCTGGTCAACCTTCCCAAGACCATTGGCAGGTATGCCTTGTTTGCCTTTGTCCTATGTCAATTAAAAAATTTTGGTCAACCTGTCTGAGACTCTAGGCAGACATGCCTTTCCAAAAAGCTTGAATGCTAAGCAATGGAATAGGCTAGATTGGGAACCCGCGTGAAAATGAAAAAATATTGTTGGTATGTGTGTAGTGCATGGTTACTGCTAGGGAAATGGTCTACCCATTCATGGCTTTAGGCATCTGTAAATAAGTTCTAAGGCAAGATAGGAATTTGGAGCAGTTTTGCAGGGTTTGGACTTGCCTATAAATTCCAATAAATTCCTATATTCTAATGCACTCCTATAAAAT